>NC_051074.1:48381702-48681702 GCF_004664715.2 Peromyscus leucopus | reverse complement strand
GCAAAAAAATATGTTACACTTAACTCGTCTTTGTGTAAAGCCATTATAAGCGTCAACTTGATGATAATTCCATCATTCGGTGCCTTCTAAGACTGTTCATCTGTTTTCTTAGATAGTTTAAAAGTAAGACAACATGGCAGCTCTCATGGAAGTTGCTTAATTCTGTAAGTTATTTATTTGGCCCAAAGTGGAGAGAACAGAAGAATAGCAGCATGCTGTGTGTTAGCGATGCCATTCCACAGTGAGGGTGAGGTTGGCGATGTAAATCTGTCTCCCCCCCCTTCCCACACACACACACCCTCTCTTGGCCTCAGATCCGTGATTCACTCTGAGAGTTATTATGTTGTGTGGCAAGGCAGCTGTACCGTTTGATGAACTGTCCTAAACCTGCAGGTTATATTGCGCTTAGAGTCACTGTGTCAGGCTCTGGCTTGTTGCCTCCCGTGGGGTTTGGAAAGGTTATTTTGCTGAACCCCGTTGTCAGAGCAGGTCCTGGCTTGAGAATCTTGTCATCCCGGCATCCCTCTCGTAAGATGCCAGGCAACTGAAGATGCTGAGGTGGGGGCGTGGAAGTGATCTTGAGGAGAGTTGAGAATACTGAATTGTGTGATTTTTTTTTTTTCTCCTTGGTTTTGGTGCTTGGGAAAGAGAAAGGAAAAAGCAGACGTTGTATGACTAGCTAATGCTGACCCCCATGTTCTCTCACCTCCCCCTTCCTCCTTTCCACTGACTCGCTCACTGATTGTGCATGTTTGACCCAGTGTTTTCCTCCTGTACCTGTCCTGTTCTGTACCCTCAGATTTACAAGGAACAGCTCAACACCAGGGTTGTCCTGGTGGCCGTAGAGACCTGGACCGAGAAGGATCAGATTGACATCACCATCAACCCTGTGCAGATGCTGTATGAATTCTCCAAGTACCGGCAGCGTATCAAGCAGCATGCCGACGCGGTCCACCTCATCTCGTATGTGCTATTTCCGGCTGTTACGGCAGTTCCGGCTCGGCACTTATCTTTATCTCCTTACGGTATCAATTAGGTTACAGATCAGGGAGCAGCGACGTCTATAAAGTTGCTGTTGAACCCTTTCTCTGTTCAGAGAGGTAGAATTCCTTGGGCTGGGGGGCTGTGGTTCTCTGGCCAACCAGCTCTCCTGTCGGAGCACCCGGGGCTTCCATCCGGAAGGTCAAATCACAGTCCAAGATGCTACTGGCACTGTTGCCTTCATTGCAGGCAGCAGGGCTGCCAGGCTGGGAGAAGGGCAAGAGGGAACTCCTTTTGTTCCCCGAGCCTGTGTGCATCTGTTGCACCCAGTTTGCGAGAGCGTAGTCACGTGACCACACCTCGTGGTAGGAAGTCTAGAAAATGAATACGGTTGTGTGTCTGTCACGGCGGGAAGAGGGCCATGCTTCGGTCCACTCTTCCTCTTTCCTTCTCACCACAAAGCCGTGTTCGCACATGCCTCCGTGGTTCCGTCCTGCCGTCAAGCCAAACAAACACACACCTTCCTTCCTTCCCTTTTGCTTCCATTCTCTTTTCTTTCTCAGCCTTGATCAATTTGGGACAATTAGCCATCAACTGCTCTCTAATGGAAAGAGCCGATGTGTTCATAACGGCGTAGACTGAAATCTATTTAAACACGGTTTTGTGTTTCAGTTGAGGGTGGTTTTCAGGCTGCAAGGTGTGGGAGAATACCTATGTTTTGGGGACGTTTCTGTGGTGTCTCCTAACAGTGCTTTGTTTCTCTAAGGCGTGTGACATTCCATTATAAGAGAAGCAGCCTCAGTTACTTTGGAGGTGTGTGCTCTCGCATCAGAGGGGTTGGTGTAAATGAGGTAAATTTCATGCTTTTTTTTTTTTTTTTTTTTTTTTTTTTGGTTTTTCGAGATAGGGTTGCTCTGTGTAACAGTCCTGGCTGTCCTGGAACTCGCTTTGTAGACGTGGCTGGCCTCAGACGCACAGAGATCCGCCTGCCACTGCCTCCTAAGTGCTGGGATTAAAGGCGTGCGCCCCCACCACCCGGTTCATGCTTTCTTTCACTAGAGCTCTGTCGTTACAACTGATCGTGTTCTTTAAGGCTCAGTGTATAACAGTGCATTTTTCAATGGTGACACTGAGGTTGTAGCATGAGTGACAGATCAGTAAACAGAGCCCAAAGTCCTTCGTTAAGTTCATAATGATAGCTTTGGATATCGCCACGGTAGTTTCGCCAAGTGTAGACATTTCCTGAAAATTGGCCTGTGTAGCTGAGATGCTAAGTTTTTTTTTTATAAACTTATCAATCTTTTTCCTATGACTTGTTTTAAAAAGTTTTTAGTGCTTTCCTGCATATATTAAAACTAACTCATTTAAATCAAAAGTTTACAGATTATAGCTTGTCTCTCTATGTACATTTTCATTTTTACATTTTCTCCTTAAGTTCGGTATGAATCGAAGCAAATGTTTTCATAGAATCATTGTTTGGGCACCTTTATTATGAAAATTCTTAGTTGGAAAAAGCACCTCAAAGCTTAGCCAGCTGTATCAGAACCCTGGCCAACACTGGAGAATATGCTTTTTACCAGGTGGTCCCACTTGTTCAGTGGGAAGCCTTTCTGGGCGGATTTGCATGATGTGGAGTCTATCCTTAGCTCACACACTGAATTGGAGCACAGCCTGGGTGACTTGGATTTTCTGTTTCCATGTGGAAACTTCCTGCTCTCAGTGCTTTGGGCTCAGTGCTTGAGACGGTAGCACCGTCTCAAGGGAGAAAGGATGATTCAAGAGCGTATGCCATCTTTAGCTGATGTCAAGCTCTACTATGGACGTGAAATGATAGCGATAACAATTAAGGAATAACCACTGTGTCTGTGCGCTCTCTCCAATGTTTCCCCACGCACTCTCCACTCTGAAAACCAGTATGGTCTTCCAATGGCAGTGGCACAAGTACTATCACAGAGCCTGGCTCAAAACCTTGGAATCCAGTGGGAGCCTTCCAGTAGGAAGCCAAGTATGTACACCGACTTCTTAATTGAGTTCACGTATTATTCTGTCTGTGTAACGCATGTCCAGTCATTGAGAATGTTTGATTCCAAAGTCACTGTAGTTTAATTAGAGTGTTATCTCATTCCTTTAAAAAGAAAAAAGTCTTGAGCAGCTTGAGATAATTAGTAGGCTATTTAGGTGGGAGACATTTCTCTTTCAAAATCCATAAGCTCATGCCTGGTCAGTTCGTTCTTGCATTGAGACTATGAAGACAAGGTGGGGTGGTGGTGATTGATACACTCCTCAGCGTCCTAACCATTTGAGCATCGACACAATGTGCCAGCTCCAGCTCCAGGGAAAGCTCATCAAAGACACAGTGGCATGGGAAGGAGCTGAGGTCTCCAGCAGACAAGGATCTCATATTTAAGTGCTCATGACCTTTACCTACACAGTCAGATCCAGACAGGTGATCCCCCCTGCTTTCCCTTCCTGGGAAAGACTGCCACTGGCCTATTAAGCTTGGGGTGGGTAGGAGCGAGACAAAATGGTCCTGGTGCAGAGGTAGGTCCAAGAGGGAGTTCATCCATGACCCCTGACCCATGCAGCAAAGTAAGACAAGTGACTGTTGATGTCACTCCGTTTGATCAATGTTTTCGTGGAGAAGGAAGGAAAGAATCAACTTGTCCAGTGGACCGAGTACTAAGGGGCCACCGGAGATTTAGAAGCTCATGGATTTATCTAATTTCTTTTAAAAATCAGACGAAAGTCCATACCTCATTTCTTTTAAAAGCAGGATGAAGTCCAACCTGAATTATAGTCCCCTTTGTGCTAGCATGGTACTCAGATATAATTTTGATACATTTATTTTTGTGGTAGAAGGCAGGCACAACATCACAATAGAACCTTGGAGGAAGAGAGCAGCATTGTTCATTTAATGAGAAAATAAGCTGAAGTCCTCGTCCTCTTATTATAATCGTGAGAGCTAGGAGGAAAAAAAAAAATCTCTTTTCCCACTGAGACCTTCCCGGAGAAGAAAAGAAAAATGCATTATCTCGCATGCTGTCCTGCGTGTGATTAATATGGAGCACTGTGGGGGAGTGGAATAGCATCTTGTGTCCGCAGGCTTGATTCCCTTTATGGGTACGTTAATGACCAAGCACACAGCCATGATGACACCCGCACATTTTTGCAAATCTCTATAAACTTGCTTTACTCCTATCTTGCTCAGAGCATTTACTATCTCATGGAAGTGGCTGTTGCACCTTAGTTTCAGGACCTGGCCCAGGCAGCTCAGAATCAGGAAGGAGAATCACTAGGTTCAATAATTGAAAATCCTGGAGGCCAGTACTGGGGTCAGCTGAGAGATGTGAATGGGTTGGATGGTATAACAGCACAGGATGGCTGTTCTCCAAGTCTCTGGCTGATCCCGGCAGTGACTCCAGCAAATTGAATTCCTTTCTTTAACTGCCCTGTGTCTGAAGGACTTTGGTGACATTGTGTTGTATTCTTATAGATCATCCAGGGATGCCATCTGGGTCAACCCTAGAACCACTGTAGGAAATAGGCAGAGAGGCATTGCTTCCATTTTAGAAGCAGACCCCCCACACACACAGAGAGAGAGAGAGAGAGAGAGAGAGAGAGAGAGAGAGAGAGAGAGAGGGAGGGAGGGAGGGAGGGAGGGAGGGAGGGAGGGAGGGAGGGAGGGAGGAGGGAGGGAGGGAGGGAGGGAGAGAGAGAGAGAGAGAGAGAGAAAGAAAGAAAGAAAGAAAGAAAGAAAGAAAGAAAGAAAGAAAGAAAGAAAGGGAGAAAGAGAAAAGAAAAAAAGCTGAGTGGCTACCCTGTTCCCTAGTGGTAGACTAGAATTCAGCTTTTTGTTTCTAGCCCATCATACTTCTAACTGTATACACATTGGGTTTTATGACTCTAATTGACATGTCTGAAATACAAAAAACGAAGAGGGGCCCAAGTTCTTTTCTTAGGAAGCAACCTATATACTCCAGGCAGAAGGAACCATTGATTTAAGGAAGTAGAGGAGTCTTGACTCTGTGTGTCTTTGATGTAAAGTGGTATTGAGGAATTTTTGCAGGAGCTGGTGCAAACTGAAACTGTGACTTTGTTTCCCTGCTCTCCCTCCGCTGTTCTTATTGTTTCATTGGGCTAGAATGTGAGTGCATAGAATCCTGGGGCGGCTGCATCATGGAAGAAACAGGGTGAGTTTGCATCACACTCGCATTTGATGTATGCCTGTTGTAAAAATTGCTGCATATATAATAATTAGAGGCACAGTCTCTCAGGTACTGGTCTTTTAGGCTAGGCACTTAGAATGAATTCAGTAATTAATTGTCTGGTATTTTAAAACTGACAGTGCTAATTCACTTTATATTTTAATTTTTAATTTAAGGTTGGGGAGAAATGCGAAATGTATTAGCCACTTCTATTTATTAACCCTTACAGGAGTCACATGACTAAAAGCTTCTGCATTTAGAGGAGGCATTAATCTTTTAATATACTTAGAGTAAAAAGCAGATGGTCTATCTGAGGCAGTCAGTGAAAATCAATTCAGTCATCCATTTACATTTTTAGGAACTCATAAATACATGTTTATGGTAATAAATTTATAGTATACTCTTTATAAAGTCAACAGAGCTTTTTTTTTTTTTTCCCTTTTAATTTGGAGTTGTAATGCCTAAACAAGAGAGTTGTCAAGTGGTGGACCATCAACATTAATTCACCCGTCTTTACTTGGTGGGCACTTAGGTAACCAGACCAGCTGTTCCACAGCATCAGTGTACTGAGCCCTGGAACCAGGGCTGCTGGCACAGGAGTCCCGCACTATGCAGGCCGCTGACACCCAGCCTCCTAAGTGGTGGCGCACTGGGAGTCGGAGGGAGAGGTGTCTCTTACTGTCTTTGTCCAGGCCAGACACCTGTGTGCTCCAGTTTCTTGTCCAACCTTTATTCTGCACTGGTTACCACCTCCTTTTCCAGGGCCCCTGCCTCCTCCCACCAGACCCTGGAGAGGAGAAGGGCATGTGCAGTTGGCCGCTCTTCCCCACGACTTCGGAACGTACTCCTAGAAATGCAGTCCGGTCTTGAGAGGCTTGCCCTTCCCCAGCCACGTGGCTTGTGCTCCATAGTTGAGTCCTGTATAATAATAACAACACAGGGTTCGTAGCTGCCATAGAGGACAGTACCACTTGTAATGTTGCTTTCATAGGACAATATTATTGTCTTTTAAACTGTCGGTTTCTAAATGAGTTTTGGATTGAATGCTTACAAGACGTAATAGACTATTTGAAGTTAATGTATGTTTTCTCAAACATATATTTGATATACTCCTTGTAAGACATCACCGTCAATAAAAGGTGAGTTTTAATCCCACAAGCACCCTCCTGTATCAGAATACATAAACTATTGTATCATATTCTAGAACGGCCTCTCCTCCTGGGCACTACTGCAGATATTCCCGAGGAAGCATCGTGTGTGATTTAGCTTAACCTTGACGCATGCGTGCTATTCCCCTGTGTGCTGACATAGGGGTCTTAATTTGATTGAATAAATTACAGAGAGCTTCATTTTTTATTCATGCTAAATCATGAATATTGCTCAATAATTGTATTTGAAATGAAGAATAAAGAACCATTGCTCTTGGGAGCATGCCTTAATTCTTTTTTGCTGTGGGCATACACACTGATAACATATGCATGTATGATCCAGCACATACTTCAGGGTTTATTCATTTACTTAAAATTTAGATTGTTGAAGCCTGAGTAACATTGTCTTTAATAAATTGACTCTCCTGACTCCCTCTTCAAAAAAAAAAAATAAATAAGGTCTAGTAGGCTGATGAACCCATTTTATTCAGAACAGGATAAAAAAAACTGTCTTTATTGAGACATCATAAATAAAAATTATCAAACTTTAAAACCTATCTTTGATTTAAGGTTCTTTGGTTGTATTTCCTTTCAAGTTGTATTTCAAGACAGATCTGTGTTTCAAGACAGATTTCAGGAGAGTTGATAGCCAGGGAGTAATCAAGCCCCTGGTTCTGTGATGGTTCTTCTTTTTCTTTCTTTTACATACTCCACCCCATAAACATAGCCATTTGGGTCCACACATCTTGTCAATATTTGTGTAGATTCATCTATGTCCAGAGTGAGCATTCAGTGGTTCTTAATTTTCTTCTCTTATGATTGCTCTTGTTAAATTGTTTGCATCCTTGATTCTTTGTTTCTTAAGGGTATCCCATTCTCGAAAGTTCTCCAAGTGCAGCATTGCAGAATACAGAGACTTCTTACAGAGAGGAGGCGGATCCTGTCTTTTCAACAGGCCAACAAAGGTTAGCAATTTAGAAAGTAAAATTATTTTTTCCAAAGCTTAACAGTAAGAATGTGCCAAACATTAGAGATTTCTCTCAGAAAGAGGGTCTTTTGTCTCACAGTTTAATATATTGTCACAAGCAATCTCCCTTCCTCAGCCTCCCAAATGCGAGAATTACAGGTAGGAACCACTATAACCACCATGGAAAAATGTTCCGCTATAGGAAGTCTCTGAATGCTGAAGACTGAGTGAAAGATCAAATTGGGGATCTGTGTCCAGTGCTTGCTTGCAGACTCCACAAGCCCCCCAAAATGCAAAAATTCCCCCCAATGTTTATGTGAGGGTTTTCACCTTTTTGCTAAGGGATGGGGAATTATAATGAAAAGGACTCTCTTGAATCCATTCTTTGTCAACAATCTCATTTAACTCTGACATTCTTTCTGGACGCTTAAATTTCCTCTCCTCCTGAGAGCCTCGTCTACCTCCAGCTCCAACTCCTTCACTTTCTACAGTGAACTGATCCCGGGAAGGAGGCATTACTGATATCAGCCAAGCCCCCCCCCCCCCCAACACACACACACACACACACACAAAATGGTTTTGGTCTAACACTTACAGATTCTCTAAGTACCATAAGTAATTCTGCCACATAGTCCCCTTCCCCTGGCAGCCCAGGCAGTCACTGGCATTTCACAGGAGTATGTATAAACAATATTGCAGCTCTGTAGCCACAAATTAAGAAAAACAACAACAACAAAAAAAAAAAAAACCCTACACATTTCCAGAAGAAGTTTTTAGGAGTTTTCAGAAAACACATTTGACAGAAAATTGCCTAAATTTTGAAAGTCTTCATTCAGTCCTCATGATGTAAATATTTATGTCTTGCTGTGGAAGCATGAAATGGTTTGATTATAGGATGTGCTCCAGTCCCCTTGACATTGAACATGGCCAGTCACCATTCTTTGCGAAAGTTCACCAAAGACAGGATTCTCAAACTGACAGGCTAAAGCCTTTGCACAAGGGCCCGTGGTTTTATAGGAGCATGTTTGGAAATGAAGCAGGCCAGCAGCTGAAAAGATCATATCTGCACTATTAGCAGATGGTAGTGGAATCTGAACATGGAAAAAAATTCACTTTTCCTTTACAATACACCTCAGGAGTCAGACAGAGTTCATTTGTATAGAGAATGTTCGCTACTCTACAAATTTAAAGAGTGGCAATATCATGGTGACCTTTTCTTAAAAAAAAAAAAAAGGCGATTAAGGCAAACAACGGGTAGACTAATTTATTCCATACCTACCCCGAGCTGAGGAATACAGCTGGGTCAGGGAATGGAAGCCTGGGATCTGACATCCCTGTAAAAGCTCAGTGAAATAAAAGCTCGGTAAATCCCAGAAAAAGGAATTGAGACTTTTTAAAGTGACTTTGCACCATTAAAATAGGCCGAAGGCCTTTCCTGGCCATCACCTCCAGGCACAGAAACCAGAAGGCTTCCAGGCATTTGAAATGAGTGAGATCTGTGATGAAGTCCTAACGTGGACTGCTGGCAGTTTCGAATCACACAGTGCATGGTTAGTGTTACCTTGCCTTGCGGACGGCAGCTGATTGTAAGCAGGGTGCTTGAGGAAACAGCACTCGCTTGTCTGGGGCCGGTTAAGGTTTCTAGGAGATACACAAAGACCGACCATTGCTTTTCTCAGGTTTCCTACGGCAGGAAGAAAATTATATCCCGGTAACTTGGGAATTTCACACACACACACAAAGTGTTTACATATTCAATTTCAGAAGGATAATTTCTCCTTTTAAACTACAAGTTACAGTGATTAAAAAAGAAGGCCCTGTGGATCGCAGTGGAATAGTTTATATGTATATGTCAAAGAACTATTTTTTTCTCCCTAGTGTTCTTAGTCAGTGAATATATGCATAGGCATGTGTTGCTTGTCATTTTCAGTTTATATGCATATTTTCTGTGCTTTAGAAATCTTCCCAATTGCTGTGATTTCCAGCTGGTTTGAGATGGTGACCCATCTCAGGAAGGGGAAAGAACCAAGAATGAAAAGATGGGAAGTGTTGGTTATTTTTTAGCAGCCTTGGCCCTTTCTATTATCTCCTGCCTGCCAATCAGAGTAGCATGGAGATTAGCATTATTGACTCCCATCCAGCTTGGCAGGAAACTTTTCTTGCTTTTTATAATAGTTCCTTCCTGGAACTAGTGGAACCAGGTCTTTCTTGGGTAGACTCAGTGGAAGGTAACTGTTGTCCACAGTGTGTATGGCTGCTGGGGGCAGGTCCTTCCTCTCTTGTTCACGGCTTTGAGCATTTGTGGTTGGGCTGTGCTGTTCCAGCTCCCCACAACACACACCCAAAAGTGGTCATCGTACCCAGAGAAATCCTGTTCCAATAGGAAATAGACACATTTGTCATAAGTAATCAACTTCCCCAACAATTGGTCTACAATATTTTCATCCAGAAACAAGTTCATGGCATCACTGGGGGGGGGGGATATTCTAGAAACTTGCCTCTGTTATGACCTCAGCAATGACTGAGAGAATTTTATGTTTTTGTTCACATGTCTATACATTAATTTTTTTCTTCATGAAACTAAATTGGGTATTAAGAGATTGAGTATTCGAAATACTTAATTTAGCGAAATTCCCAAGTTACTGGATTCATTTTCTTTCTGCTCACAGGTAATTCAAGAAATACAATGGTGGGACTTTGTGCCAGACAATGCACACAATGCACATTTCTTTCCAATGAGTGTGATGGCTTTGAATCTCTGGCAACATTGTTCTAAGCTTATTGGCATTTCCTTGGTTGTATATCTCACACTTGGCTTTGACTAAACATATTTATCTTTCTGACAGTTTTGATGTCTTCTCAGCTGCCTTCAGTCAAGTCAGCAAATTAGATATCTATGAGTCTTATTAGTAATACATTTTAGCCCCATTAGAAAACATGGGAAGTGATCCATTTCTCTTGACGGCTTATCTCCATAAAACGTCACTCTAATGCTTAAGGTCGTCTCCTGGGACCCCACTAAGGAAATCTCCAGAGATCCCCCTTTCTAACATGTTTTTAAGAGTGTTATTAATAAGTGAATAGTATTTCCCCTCCACACATAATATATATAAGATGTCATAGTAAAAAGTCAGGGGTCTGGAAGGATGGCTTAGCAGTTAAGGGAACTTGCTGCTCTTTCAGAAGACTGGAGTTTGCGTCTCTGCACAATGCTGCACCGCTCACAACCATTTGTGACTCCAGCTCCAGGGGACCCAAAGCTCTCTTCTCGCCTCTGTGGCTACCCATGTGCTTGTGTGCATACCTTTACATCACTACACACATATACATAAATAAAAAGAAATATAAAATAATAATAAATCATAGAAGAATCATATGACAGCGGTCACATAGCTTTGCATGTGGCCAGGTTGGTGTGTGGATTTTCTGTGATAAATTCAAATGCTTCTCTTTGCATTCTCCAATCTCTTTCAGCTGTTTGAGCCCACAGAGTGTGGAAATGGATATGTAGAGGCTGGGGAGGAATGCGATTGTGGTTTCCATGTGGTAGGTATAAGAGAATGTCTTTACTTTTAGTGCGGTTCATCCTCTGAGTTAACAGGACAAGAGCAGCGAGCAGTCATGCTATCATCCATCATGGGGTCACTGCCTTTTTCTTTCCTTTTTTTCCTGATCGCTATGATCAATGCTTCATCCCAGCTCAGACACGTAAGAATTAGTCATGTTGTCGTTACAGCCTTGTCTGAAAAGCCTAATGGATTGTTCTAATCAAATCCCTGACCTTTACAAAGTTAATTCAGAGCTCATATTCATCTCAGGCACCTTCTACAGAATGCTTTCCTATGCTGTGTGTTATTTTTTTCCTTTATAAAACTAAACCCAGGTATTAAGAACATGGTAGAATGGTAGAGTTATAGAGGTGTTTGTGTTTTGGCAGTGCGGGGGGTGGGGGGGGGCCCGCAGGCGGAGGTGCCTGCTAATGAATAATCATACTGATGGGAGATCAGTCTGCTGAGAAATGTGGCTGGAGTCTGTCATCATTTAAAGTGATTGATTCCTTCCTAAAATGTTAGTACTGTTTATAGAAGTCTTGTTATCTGATGCATAAGCTGCACATGGAGGGAATGCTGAATGAACGGCGGCATGTTCCTGGTGTGCTCACAGGAGTGTTTTCTTTCTCTAGGAGTGCTATGGAGTTTGCTGTAAGAAATGCTCGCTCTCCAACGGGGCGCACTGCAGTGATGGCCCCTGCTGCAACAATACCTCGTGTCTTGTGAGTCCCTTGGAAATTTCATCTTTCCTCTCATTCATTCATAAATGAGCCAACCATCTCCGTGTGTCTGTTGAACTTTGGAATAAACGTAATACAAGTTTTTGTGTGTTAGCCCAGTGATATTGTAGAATCAATAGTTATACCCAACTTCTGTGGGTCATAGCAGGCATCTTCTCTGTTATCCACACTTCACTGTCCTGCTCTCCCCTACTTCCTCTAGAGGGTGTACCTGTACATCCTCCAAGTTGCTCTGTTAACACAGATGGACAGATTAAATCATCGGACAGAGGCGAACAATTCGGTTGGTCTTTTAAATTATAAGACCTTATGTCCAACATTTGTTTTTCAAAACTTACCCTAATTTGTTTTAGACTCACAGTAGAAACACTAGTCCTTTTATCTCCTATTTGGCTTTCTGAATCTTTTGTAAAGTCAAGAAAGCCAGATGAGGAAGTACTTACATATGTTCACAAGTATGCATGCGTGTGTGTGTGTGTGTGTGTGTGTGTGTGTGTGAGAGAGAGAGAGAGAGAGAGAGAGAGAGAGAGAATGTGTGTATAGTCTTCCACTTACAGTGACTGCCAGTTAATTTTGAAAAGTCATTTTAATACTCCTTTTTCTCATATATCAGATTCATGACATTTCTGATAACTATAAAATTATACAACTTTATTACTTTTTTAATAACAGTGGAGGTTCTATGTCATGATATGCTAGAAGATTCCAGCCTAGTTTGTGCTTGCTTTACATTACCTACCAAATGATAAATTGCTTGAGGCTAATTGAGACTTCGTATTCACCCATTCTCTGCCAGACAAACAGAATGTTTTATTTATCACAGGTAGTCATGGACACACTGACGATGATTTATATGAATTCACTGTAATTTGTTGCGTGTCTTTATCTAAAGCAAGATTAATACACTAATGGACAAATTAGTGACGGTTTGGTATGCATATCAGTCCTTCAGAGAAATCTGGAATGTTTAATGACAGTGTTTCGTTCCTTTGTGTTAAGCCAAACCAGTGTGTCTTCTTTACATAATTTTCATCACATTGTTTTCTTAATATGTGGAGACAGTGGGCTTTGCCGTCTCCACGCAGTGCCTGTCTGATGCTCCTCTTCGGCGTAGGATGGGCATCTGAGCCTCATTTCTAACCTTCAGTGATTTTACTAAATTGTAATGATTGTGAGAAAGCACAGGACTGTTGGCAAATGTAAGGGTGGCAGCTTCGTGGAGAGTCAGTTCACACTAGCTCCTCATGTTGGGTTTTGGTTTGCAGTTTCAGTCACGCGGGTATGAATGTCGGGATGCTGTAAACAGCTGTGATATCACGGAATACTGCACTGGAGACTCTGGCCAGGTATGGAAAACTGCATCTGAGCTCCTCTCTTGTGCGATGCATATTTTAATTCCTTCGATAAAGGCTGCATGTGTGGACCTGTTTTGGTTTCTTTATTTGGCTTTGTTTTCTAGGTGTTTCTAGCTTTCTCCCATACTATTACTTCAGGAAGTCTGGTGTAGTATTTGGGGATTTTCATCTCTTGTCTCTTTTTTCTAAATTTCCCCCTTCATAAATATTTTTAGACGATTTATACTCAACTCATAAACCTTTTTCCTTAGGCCCCCCACATCTTATATGCTGTCTTCAAACATTGTAAACACTTTTTTTTTTTTTTTTTTTTTTTTTGAAAACAAGTTTTGGAAGGGAGCTGATGTAGAAGACCAGGAGCAAGCAGAGCTTCTAATTCCTTGTCAGCTGCCAGTGTCCCCTACGGTCCTGCTTCTCGGCCTCTGTGCTTTGGCACGACTTTGGTCCATTAAAGTGGTTATAACACTGTAATTAATATTGACTTCTTGAATTCCTTTTTGTATAATTTTTGCAGCTTTTTTTTTTTTATTTATAACATGTTATTTTATGTCCTTATTTGCCATTCAAATGAACATCTGTTGAGTTGCTTGCCAAGTACTGCTGTAAATGCCAGGATGTGGAAGGCAACATGATTGTTGAGTCCTTGCTCTAAGTGAAACTTAGGTCCTGTTGTGTGTAGCGCGAGGCAAGTAAGTTAAATATATAGAGATAGGTGTATGTTTACAGTAAGGTGCTGTGTAAAGAAGAGTATGGTGGGACATTAGGTTAGAGGAGAGGGTATTGCAGTAGCTGTGTTAGTTAGGAGTTAGTTTGTAAACAGCAGCTGCAGAGGCATGGCTTCCATGGACGCAGTATAAAAGGCAGGGCTGCAGTTTAGTACAAAATGTTTCCAAAGGATGCCAGAGTTCTGGCTGGTGGGACCTGTGTGCCACAGAAAGGATTTGGGATTTTGTTTGACCTTCATTTCTTTCTGATGGGTCTTCAGAAGGCTTGCCTGAGCTAGTGTGTGTGTGTGTGTGTGTGTGTGTGTGTGTGTGTGTGTGTGTTTCGTTTTTTCTTTTTTAATGATCACATGACAGTGCAAGAACTGTGGATTCTATCTTTCACAAGTGTAACAATCCTGACATACAATTTGATTGAGTTGTTAGTTTTACAGAATATTATGATTTTCGTAACTGCAGTATATGCCCTTGGCTCTCACGTTCAGTCTTCTTAGAGGACTTTCAATCTTTAATTCCTGAATTGCCGTGGCATTTACTGGAAATGAGGTTTTTAGAATGAGGATGCTGGGGCTGGGGAGTGGTTTGGTGGATAAAAGCTTCCTGTGCAAGCCTGAGGGCCTGCCTGCGTCTGGGTCCCCAGCATCCCCGTGAAAGCCCATGTCATGGCACAGCACTGTAATCTCAGCGTGGGAGGCAGGCACAGGAGAATTCCTGAGCAGCTAATCGGAACTGGTGGATTCCAGGTCAGGTGAGAGACCCTGTCCCAACACACAGATGTGGAGAGTGATAAGAAGATACCCAGTGTCAACCTCTGATCTCCACAGGCACACATGGAGTTGGGTGTGCACATACACACCACACACACACACACACCACAATACACATGTGTTCTTACACTATATACACACATATACACAAAAGTCAAATAAAATAGGGCCTCTTTGCTCAACCTATTTTATTGTCTAAGAAATGCAATTGTTTTTCTTTTTACCTGATGTATATTTGGTGGAAACCATACCGTTAAATTCATCTTTCAATGGCACATTAGAATAGAATGTTATTTTATTAATAATTTTAAAATCTGATCATCAGAATGAACCCAAAGTAGGTGGTTGATGTAGAAGGACAAAAAAAGCCATAATATTTTCTTCTATTTGTAAGGGACAATGGATTTTGAATTTATTGATATTCAGAGTTTTTATGAAAATAGAATCTCTGCATCCCATGGCTGTATTATGCCCTTGTCTTTTTGACTTCATGTTTTTAGTTAATTTTTTTTTTTTTTTTTTTTTTTTTGATTTTTCGAGACAGGGTTTCTCTGTGTAGCTTTGGTGCCTTTTCTGGAACTCACTTGGTAGACCAGGCTGGCCTCGAACTCACAGAGATCCGCCTGCCTCTGCCTCCCGAATGCTGGGATTAAAGGCGTGCGCCACCACCGCCCGGCTTAGTTAATTTTTATATTAGCATCTACTGATATCTCTGAACTCCTTTTTCTTTCTTTTAAAACATAAAAAATAAAATATAATAAGATAAAACAAAAACCATCATATCAAAGTTGGACAAGCCAAGCCAACAGAAAAATAAAAGGGCTCCAAGAGAAGGCACAGGTTTCAGAGACTTCCCACATCTGGGAGTCCTGTAGCAGTGCTAAACTGAAAGCTATAATGTGTACACAGAGGACCTGGTGCAGACCTGTGCAGGCCCAGAGCTTGCTCCTTCAGTCTCTGAGTTCAGATGAGCCTTGCTCAGTTGTTTTAGAGGGCCTTGTTCCCCTGAAGTCCTCCAGGCCCTGTCTTCCCCACCCCCTCTGCCTTCTTCTCTTCTGTTGAGTTCCCTGAGCTCTGAGGGGAGGGATTTGATGGAGACACCTCTTTTAGAGCTGTGTTGAACTTTTTTCTTTTTCCGTTGCGCAGTTTATGACGGAGCAGTCAATACTCAGAGCCACTGAAAGAAATCCTCGGCAAACAATACAGTGACATAACAAAGATATTTGAAAGCTGTGGAAATGGTCTCAGCAAGCACTAATAATTAGTGGGGGGTATTCCACAATTTAAAATAAGCACCATTGAAACCGCTTCAGGTGAATCTTCTAGATTCATAGATGCCCAAATCACGCAGATCCCCCAAAAGACAACCACAGAGACCCAATCCCATATAGGGAATGTTTGGAATGTCAAGCATTTCCCCTTAGATGCAGGCCCTCCCTGGGTGGGTTCGCTCATGGCCTTTTCTGGATTCTGGGTGTTACCTGCCAGTGAGCCTGTTACAGAGGCTGTGTCTGGGCCTCTAAACCTGTCATGGCAGCTGTGTGTGGTCAAGCTGTTCCCCCCACCCCCACCCTTGCCGCCACCCCACTTCCAGGTGAATCTGGGGTGCAGTGGTGCTCCAGAGTTTTACTCCGAGAGGAGTGGTCTAGATTTACTCCTGTTCTGCACACCCTGGGAGGATGAAAAAAGACTCAGATATTTCCCGTTAAATATTTCAGTGATTAGCAACTGCCCTTAATGATTTTTTTTTTTTTTTTTTTTTTTGAGGCAAGGTCCTATTTTGCAGCCCAGGCTGGCCAGGATCATTCCATTCCTGCTTACTGCCTCCTGACTGCTGGGATTCCAAGTGTCTCAGGGACTTTTCTATTGCTGTGATTGCCGTGACAAATCCCTTGACTGAGACAAATTATAGAAGAGCCAAACCGTTTTACCAACTGGGGACCGAGTATTCAAATCTGTGTGCCCATGGGGCCTTTCTCATCCAGATCACCACAGCAGGTGTTCACCGCCACACCTGTCTTAACAACTGGCTTTCCTTAGCCTAAACTAAAAGCAGATTGATTAGAAGTCGCCTCACTTGTAGCTGTGACAGCTTATAATGAGGGCTATTTTGTGTGTGTATGTGTGTGTGTGTGTGTGTGTGTGTGTGTGTGTGTGTGTGAGGAGAGCAGTCTTCCATTTTTTTTTTTTTTGTTTTTTTGTTTTTGTTTTTCCTTTCCTTTCCTTCTCAAGACGTCACAAAGATGATGTTCCTGTTCTTGGAATGCCTTTTCCCCCCTCTCCCCATTTCTATTTGCTGTGGTTGTACTGGTTTTTAGGGTAAGTGAATAATTGATGATAGTTGATTAACGAGATAATGATTGTTTTCTGAGGGAATTCAGAGAGATGGAAGAGGCCACAGGGACCTCTGCTTCTGTAAAGTTTGTGTTAGTGTCAATCAAAACCTCCCTAAGATAGTCAGCACCAGGTGGAGCGAAAAGTCATGGTGGATAAAACCGTCAGGGGCTCCGGCCTTTAGGAAGATGTAGAACTGACTTTCTTTCTTTCTTTCTTTCTTTCTTTCTTTCTTTCTTTCTTTCTTTCTTTCTTTCTTTCTTTCTTTCTTTCTTTCTCTCTCTCTCTCTCTCTCTCTCTCTCTCTCTCTCTCTCTCTCTCTCTCTCTCTCTCTCTCTCTTTCTTTCTAAGTGTCCTGGAGTGTATCATTGCTCCTGGGAAATGCTGCATGAGTGCTCATCCTTCTGTGGCGAGCTCAATGCACCTCCCTAGGTGTGGGGCCTAAAAAGAACTCCATTTTACCAGTATGGGCGCTCCATTCATTTTCTTAGTCGGCTGGTAGTAATTGAGCGCCCACCGCAGTCCGGTGTCGCTTTGTGCCGCAGGAAAAGCAGCCAGAAAACCCTGCCTGCACGGAGCCCGTGTAATTGTGGGCACGGAAAGTGAGCCGACAGGGGAGGTATATGGATTGTCATTGGTGGTAGGTGTGGTGCAGAAGGAGCATGTAGGAAATGGGGGACAGAGAATACCAGCATGGGAGGGACCGGCCGCCTTAAAGAACGTGGTTTAGAGAAGGCTCTTTGAGAGGGTGATGGTTGAGCGGAACCCCTAGAGAGAAGATGGCGTCAGCCTTGCTGTAGTCAGGCAGGGGGCTGGCAGCATGCCTGGCGTGTCATAGGAGTCCCATCAACTATTGAGAGAGCTGGGAATGAGGTCAGGGAGATAATGGGGTGTGGATGGGAGAGGCAGACGCGTGGAACTTGGACGAGAGTCAGAATTTTTAAGCAGGGGACCAATATGATTTGGTGTTTATGTTTTAAGGGATCTCTCTGGGAGCGGTACAGCGAACCGGAGTGTAAGCAGGGAGGCCTGGGTTGGAGATTATAATACAGGTTCGGATGATGGCAGCCTAGACCTGGGACTAAATGGTAGACGTTGTGGGAAAGAGTTGATGCTTCGAAGTGAATCTGAGGATTTGCAGTCACACTGGATGGTGTGTGTGAGATGAAAAGACCAACTGAGGGGGGGGACAACGACTGCTGATGAAGAAGGATGGAGGCTCTGGATTGAGGCCTGAGTCATTGTTAGGGTGAAAAGCCATTGGCTGAGAAAATAGGGAACGAGGAAGGACCTCCATGCGTCTCCCTATGTTACTTACTCCTTGTCCCATATTCTCTTTCAACATTCCGGCACCTGACCGTTCCCGCACCCTCTCAACTGTGAAAAAAGTGTAACTTCACTTATTCTGGATAACTTCTGGGTAAAATGAAGTGCACTTTAAAATGGTGTGATAGATAGTTTTGCTAAAGAAAAAAAAAACCCTACTTCCCCGTAGATTTTTTCTAGTACAAGTCTGTGGTTTGAGAGGTCAGAGATGTCACAGTGGTACAGCACTTACATTGATTGCATTGTGGTTCAAGACTGTTTCTTCTGCTTCTGCAAAGTGTCCCATAGGCACATGTCACCATGTCACATGCAGATTTGACATTTACAAGGAGCTTGGAGAGGTCTTGCAAATTAGTTCTTAATGTGTCCACTCCTACACAGCCAGCTGATTCACTGCCTTCGCTGCCCATTGTCGTCCCTTCTGCTTGTAGCTTTTTGCCAAGTGAATGTTATTTGTTGTTTAGCCCATCTCCCGGTAAACAGAGAAGCATGAAAAGAATTAACTGCATGGAATTTATTCATTTTAGTAATGATAGAATTAAATTAAACAACCTATTAATGGAGTTGTGTGTTTTTCTAAATGGTCCTAATTGTGCCTTTACTCTCCCCCTCATTTTTATATATTAAATGCATTTTCTGAAAGGCATTTTATATACTGCACATCAACTAAAAAGATAATATTTTTCAGTGCCCGCCAAATCTCCATAAACAAGATGGCTATGCCTGCAATCAAAATCAGGTATGCGGGGCTCTAAGTGAGATTTCAGTGTAATTTAGAAAGGATTAGTGCTATTTCTTTCCTCCTTTTGATAATTGTAACTTTAGAAGGAAATTTACTAAAGTAAATTGCAGTGGGGGGCTGGTTCATATCAGCTTTATTTCATTCTGAATATTACATGCATTTCATCAACTGACAAACTGTCCAGATTGAAAGAAAAGAAAAAGGAATGTAATGGCTCCTGAAATGTAATGGCCTCTTCTTTGCGGAGTTGTGACCACCCTTAAATAATTTTAGCCGGTCCATGTAGCAAAAAGATGACAATCTTTTTATAAGACTTTTCTCAAGTCAGTATGCGCGACCCCCACCATCCACATATAAGAGAGGCTAAAAGTCATTTTGGTATCTTCTGCAGAACAGTGCAAATATTTGTTCCCCATGAAAATTCAAGTTTCAATCATTATTTTACATTTAAAGAGCTCTGCTGTTCAGTGTGCCCTGAGCTTTTCAATTTTAACGCGGCGGATCTTAGAGTTCTTACATATTTGTGTTTCTTATTGGCGGGTCTTACAGTTCTTCTTACGTGTTTGGGTTTCTTATTGGCCACTGTGAAAATGCTTGAGAATGGGATGAAGAGAACTTTGTGGAACTCACCCGGAAGGGGACCTTGCAGTCAGAATTGGGGGGGAAAGTGGCCCTGGGGACCCATGACTCAGAACATACGTGCTCTTTCTCTCAGGGTCGCTGCTACAATGGGGAGTGCAAGACAAGAGACAACCAGTGCCAGTACATCTGGGGGACAAGTAGGTTACATTTCCTGCCTGCTAGTCATACCCAGTTTCCTTACAAGCAGGTTGCATGTCCTGCCTGCTAGTCATACCCAGTTTCCTTACAAGCAGGTTGCATTTCCTGCCTGCTGGCCGTACCCAGTTTCCTTACAAGCAGGTTGCATTTCCTGCCTGCTGGCTGTACCCAGTTTCCTTACAAGCAGGTTGCATGTCCTGCCTGCTAGCTGTACCCAGTTTCCTTACAAGCAGGTTGCATGTCCTGCCTGCTGGCCATACCCTGTTTCCTTACAAGCAGGTTGCATGTCCTGCCTGCTAGCTGTACCCAGTTTCCTTACAAGCAGGTTGCATGTCCTGCCTGCTGGCCATACCCTGTTTCCTTACAAGCAGGTTGCATGTCCTGCCTTCTGGCTGTACCCAGTTTCCTTACAAGCAGGTTGCATGTCCTGCCTGCTAGCCATACCCTGTTTCCTTACAAGCAAGTTGCATGTCCTGCCTGCTAGCCATACCCAGTTTCCTTACAAGCAGGTTGCATGTCCTGCCTGCTAGCTATATCCAGTTTCCTTACAAGCAGGTTACATGTCCTGCCTGCTAGCCATACCCAGTTTCCTTACAAGCAGGTTGCATGTCCTGCCTGCTAGCTATATCCAGTTTCCTTACAAGCAGGTTGCATGTCCTGCCTGCTAGCCATACCCAGTTTCCTTACAAGCAGGTTGCATGTCCTGCCTGCTAGCTCTACCCAGGTTCCTTGGCAGGGTTCTTCTCTTCCAGGCAGTGACAGGGGTACACAGCAGGGAGTGACATGAAAGAAAAGTCTAGAAAAGAAGGAAAATTAAAGAGATGGTATGAAAACCATGCCCAGGCCTGGGAGTATAACTCGGTGGTGGAATGCACAGCAGGTTTTGGGTTCAGTTCCCAGTAAACCTCCAATAATGATGACGATGGTGATGCAGCAAAAACTGTGGAAAACAGATACCCAAGTGAGACGTTGTCATGGAAACCAAAGTGTCTTTCATCGGCTTTGGTTGGCTGTTAAGTATGGGATGTTGCGGCTACCGGCAACCACGGGGCCCGGTGCCATGGTCACGGTCACAGTCTGACCACTTACGTGATGGCATGGTTCATTTTGTACTTTGCTAGTTTACCTTGGGAGAGGAACAGACTTGTTTTTTGTTTTTTTTCAGTTGTCATTCACTGTCTCAGTTAAATTAATGACAATGCAGGAATTTCCCTGGGAGCACACAGGTCCATGGTAACAAATCCCGGACACTGCCTAAATGCTAATGCACACATCGACTGGCTGACGTTTACAGTGACTCAACATTTTAGTTCATGAGGGCCACACAGGAATTGCCCTAGTTTGCTTTCTGATTAAAAAAACAAAAAACAAAAACAACAACACTGAGAAAAGCAACTTTGGGGAGGAAACGATTTATCTGGCTTATACTTCTGTATCATACTCCATTACTGAGAGAAGTTAGCGCAGGGCCTCAAGGCAGGAACCCGGAGGCAGACATTGAAGCAGAAACCATGGAGGGGTGCTGCTTACTGGCTTGCTCCTTCAGACTGGCTCGGCCTGATTCCTTATACAACCCAGAACCACCTGCCCAGGAGTGGCACTACCCACAGTGAGGTCCTCCCACATGAAGCATTTAATCAAGAACCCCCCCACCCCCCAACCCCGCTTGCTCACAGGCAGGTTTGATGGAGAAATAGTTTTTCAGATTGAACTTCCCTCTTTTGAGGTGGCTGTAGTTTGTGTCAAGTTGATTAAGAAACAAAACTAACCAGGACAGCAAGGCTGAGAAATGAGACTTCCTAGCTGGCTGAGGCTGGGTCTTCCAACGTGGAGAAAGAGGTCCTTTGAGTGATTTCAGTGTTTGACAGGTGTCGTTCATGGGGAAGAGTTACAGTCAGGTAAAGATAATAAGGACACAATGTGCCAGGCATGGTGGCTCATGCCTGCAACCTCAGCACTTGGGAAGTTGAGACAGGAGGATTACTAGTAGTTAAAGGCCAGCTTGGACTAAGTAATGAGTTCCAGGCCAGCTGGGTCGAAAGAGTAAGACTCCGTCTCAAAAAATAAAAAAAAAAAATGAAAAAAAAAAAGCCCTAACAACCTCAGTGGGCCGAGACTTTTAAATTAAACCTGAGTATTAACATAAAACAAGATTAAGAAGGCTGGAGAGGTGTCAGTGGTTAAGAGCACCAATGGCTGTTCCAGAGATCCCAGGTTCCATTCCCAACACTCACACGATGTCTAGCAACTGCCAGTAACTCCATTTCCAGGGGATCTGGTGCCCTCTTCTGGCCTCATTTGACGCTGCATACACATGGTATACAGCTGTACATCTGGGCACAACACCCATAGACATCAACTCCCCAACACACACACACACACACACACACACACACACACACACACACACACACACACACTATAATAAAGCAGGATTAAGAATACATATTTGTTTACTGTGTGGTGGTGGTGTACTTATTGCTGCCAGCGATTTTTCTCCCGGGTCACCTTCAAACCCACCAGCAAGATCTGCCTAGAGACTTCTCGTATTCCAGACAGTGCTGTGCTGGAGCGTTTTTGCCCTGGCTTACAAAAGCGGCTGAATTTTGGAGGTTTTGGTGAGCCGGTGAACGGCACATCCATAGCCTGGAATCAGCCCTTGCATGTTTCCACCATAGGAACCGGCAATCAAGAGTCCCCCCTCCCCCCCCCTTTTTTTCCATTTCCAAGAAGCAGCTGATGGACACTTTGTAGCACCCCACTGAGTGTGAGGAACCCAGAGAAGTAAAGTGTATTTTCTCCTCCCGTCCATCTCTGATAGAGGCTGCAGGGTCAGACAAGTTCTGCTACGAAAAGCTGAATACGGAAGGCACCGAGAAGGGAAACTGTGGCAAAGATGGAGACCGGTGGATCCAGTGCAGCAAACAGTGAGTTGGTACCCTGGGGCAGAGCCGTTGCTCTCCCAGGCTGACGCAAACACGACGTGAACAAAAAAACAGGAGAGCTGTGGGTGCAGTGTATGTATACCTGTGGGAAATGATCGAAAGATTAATGAAATAAATTCTGTTAGAAATAAAAAGAGATCAGTGTGAAGAGGAGGAAAAAAAGAGCATCAAATAAGGTATAGAGCTGTGGACATTCTTGTACATGTGGCTTAGTGCGTATTGTGTCCATATCTCTAGAGCCCATACTTAGCAAAACGATTGTCAGGTCACAGGGATGCATATTTTCACTGTCATCAGATGACATCACATTGTTTCCTAAAAATGGCTGTGCTCTGGGAAACCCTCCCATAATATATGCTATTTTCATCAATACTCGATCTTAACAGATTTTTTTTTTTTTAAACTTTTATCAGTTCTGGTGTGTGTGGATTGCTATCTTGGCACGGTTTTAATTTGCATTTTCCGAGTTATAAGTGGAATTTAGCTCCTTTCCAAGCAGATTTCCTTTTTAGTGAAGTGACGCTTCACATCTTTGCCGTCTTCTGGCATGAGTCATTGTTTATTGAACAGCTAGGCTGGAGGTGGGGGTGTCCTCGTGACAGGTGAGTCATTTTAATAATGCCACCAAAGATCCGAACGATGCCTTCCCTTCTGCTGTGCCATCTTTATAATGTTGACTTTTAAATTCTTGCCCTTGCGAATTCATGGTTGCAAGTGGATGCAAAAACCACACATTCCAAGGTAGATGGCCTGTCTTCCTGTTGTCTGGAAGTGTGACCCTTCCAGCAACTGTGATGTGGCTTTTCCTTACATCCATTTCTAGGAGGGCTGTGTTGATCTCAGTTCTAGAGTAGAAAGGAGGGATGCTCAGGACAGTAGACGTAGGGAACAGCAGTGCTGCTACTGACTGAGAATATTCTAGGCCTTTCTTTCAGGGGTGCTCACTTCTTTAGTAAAGCTGTGGTCCCTTGGCAAGGACAGTCATAGCTAAGCCAGAATGTCTGAGTGCTTTCATTTTGCAGTAAAGAGAATACTGAGAAATTTTAGGACCGGAGATAAGGGTCAATAGTTCGATTGCTTGCTTAGTATATGCTAGGTTCTGGGTTTGGTTCCCAGAACCACACCACGTAAACTAATGGATGTGCAGTGAGAGTTGTGGGTTTTTGAGCTGGAGTCTTCCTGTCTTCTGCCTTCTGAATCCTGTGCAGTGACGTGTTCTGTGGATTCTTGCTGTGCACCAATCTTACTCGAGCTCCGAGAATTGGTCAACTTCAAGGAGAGATCATCCCGACGTCCTTCTACCACCAAGGCCGAGTCATTGACTGCAGGTAACACACGGAAGTCAGGAGACGAGCGAGTGAGCGAGGGGAGTGTGATGATCACAGATTTCAAGCAAGCAAAAATGGAAAACACCAAAGATCTAAGATTCTCCAGTTTCATCTTTTCCTTTCATGTGGAAAACCACTTTTGAAAAGTAGTATATGGGTTTGCAAATGACAGTTACCCAAAATTGTAGCTGTTATCAGTAGTGAGACCTTTTTCCGAGTCACAGTCTTAGGAACAGAGTTATGTTGCAAGTGATGTCTCATACCCCCAAAGCTTGAGATTAGAAATCTTCAGGTCTTAGAAGGTTTGCTGGGATCCAAGACTAAGTATGGGATTTATGTTTCATTTATTCCCTACACACACAGACTGAAGGAAATTTTAAAAAGTTTGTGTGTCTATTTTATTAACATAGTAACCGTGGCTAATAACAGTTTACTGAAATAGCTCCACACAAGGCCACAGCATGAATGAATTACATCCACCCCGCACTGCGTAGTCTCAAACCCCTACTCTTCACTATTCCACTGTTCAGTCTACTTTTAAAAGTTTAAACATGTGTGAAGTGGTGTGTTGGGCCTATCTCTCTATGTGCAACCTAGTTCACACATATTCTGAAAACGACAGGATTTCATTCGTCTTTGTGGCTAAGTGATATTCTGTTATGTATACACCACATCTCCTATATCCATTTCTGCTGATAGGTTGGTTGAGTCTATATCCTGGCTATTGTGGTAATGCCACAGTAGACACACAGTAGTACTAGCTAGTATTTAAAAGAATCCCCCACACTATTCTCTTGAAGACGGTACTCATTGACACTCCCACTTTTAGTGTACTAAGGTTCTTTTTTTCTCTTTGTTCTAGCCAGTATTTGTAATTTTTTTTTGATGATGGCTACTTTAAGTAAATTGAGATGGCATCTCGTCGTGGTTTAAATTGCAGTTCTCCGAATCATATTGAACTGTCCTGTATTTATTGACCATTTATATTTCTTCTTTTGAGCAGTGATTTTTTTTTTACTTAGTGCTTTCAGTGTGCCTGCATTTTAAGTGTGACTGTGTTTTAGTTGGACTTTTCCACGCATGGCTTCCTGTCAGTACTCATAAGCTTTCAGATTTTGGAACATTTCGGAGTTCAGTGTTTTGGATGAGGGACACGCAACCTGTACTCATTTTTCCCCTGGTTAAAGTTTAGGAGCATCAGAATGTATCACCATTTGAATACTGTGTGTTTTACTTTTTTTAATTCTAATTCCAATTCAAGCAGTGTTTTATGTTGCATGTGTCTGGTTTACCTACCAAGTACCAAATCACAAACAGAAAATAGTTATTAAAATGTAGTTTATTAATGTTAACAAAGAATACTCCCTCCAGCATTTGCCCTTTATTTTCACTATCCTGGAATTTGAAACCACTTTTTTTTTTCTGGGAGTGAATTAATGTTAGAAATTATCTAAGAGTACTTCTTCACAATTGGATAATGCTGTCTTGGGCAGATAACTGCTATTTTTCCATCTTGTTAAATGGCTCTGAGGTAATTCTAACGAGGCCTTAGGCAGTAAGCTCTTCCTCAGAATGTATCTGTAGTGTAGTGTCTACCACCTTCTACATACAGAAGCACTCTTTCAATGTATACATTCTCACACGTCTTTAATAGCCTGGTTAAATTATGTGGTTATATTGCAAACTGCCGTATTTGTAAAAACATTCCGCAAGATTCCCTGCTAGTAATTATATCATTAATTATCATTCAGATTCTAATTGCCCCTGACTTTGAAACGTAAGAAGTATACATTAGTAGAGAAGACCTGGCATAGCTTTATCTTTTTAATTGTGATAGCTAACTCCTCTGGGGTGATAATAATAATTTTCAAATACCTTATTTTGCTGTTTTTGCTCACCATTATTTCCCTGGCATGCCGCCTTTCCCCCACAATGCCTTGGAGAACCAAGGACACGCTTTCTCCTCCTCCTTTTTACACAAACACCTTTCATTTAGTCTTAATATTGGAAACAACAGAAGAGCTAGAAGGTTCCCTGCCAATAATAGTTGTCCCTGATGATGTGTGTGCTATAATGATAATGAAAGGTAGTTTCTTTCCGGCACTCTTCTTAAAGATGGGTGGGAAGGAGAAATGGACGTGAAAACCCCTTGCTAGCTGTAACAGTCTCTTCTGTTTCCTGAATGGTGAGTCTTGTTTGTGCTGGTCCAGCGTTGTAGGTGCGGTGCTTACATTTATGTGGCTCCCCCTCTGCTTGCTTTCAGTGGTGCTCACGTAGTTTTAGATGATGATACAGATGTGGGCTACGTAGAAGATGGTACTCCATGTGGCCCATCCATGATGTGCTTAGATCGGAAGTGCCTACAGATTCAAGCCCTAAATATGAGCAGCTGCCCACTTGACTCCAAGGGGAAAGTCTGTTCAGGCCATGGGGTAAGTAGATATCAGTGTTAACAGCTTTGGCTCTTCATTATCTGGGATCCCGAGTTCACAGCGACAAGACAGCCAAATACAGCTATTTCTTACTGAGACTGTGTCGTGATCATCACCATTTTCTCAGTACCTTTATTTGCTAAAATAATTATTTATAAATTGATTTGATTTTGTTATTTCTCATATCATTATTGGTTATTTGTATTGATCACATTCTCCAGATATAACTTGACATCTATGTTAGTCAATAGTCTGTAGAAAAACAGGGTAAATCTTCTGTCTACCCACCTATCCATGTATCTATCCTCTAGCTAAGAAGATTTATTATGAATAATTGGCTCGCATAATTATGGAAGCTGCTTGCTGTTTATAAAATGGAGAGCTATGTAAACCACTGGTATGATTCCTTCTGAGTCCACTGACATGAGACTCAGCAGAGCTGATGGTGTATACCTGAGTGCTAGGGCTGGAGAAGATGAGATGGAGTGTCTCAGCTCGATCCCTGAAGGGAGGAAAGAGGTTGAGTTCCCCTTCCTCCTCTTTTTGTGTTCCACTCAGGCTCTGTTGGGAGTGCAATCAGCTCTGCGGAGTTCACTCATTTAGATGTTGCTGTCGTCTGGAAATGCTTTCACAGGCACGTCCAGAAATGATGTGCGATTGGGCACCCCACAGCCCAGTTAACTTGGCACATGAAATTAGCCATCACGACATCTTAAAAGTTGGAAGAAAATTGATAGGCTTCCTAAGGGACTGTAGACTCTGTGCCAGTATTTTTTTAATAGCACAAAACAACATAAGTTGTATTAGTGATTGACTTCCATCTCTGATCACACTGACAGGAGAGTGGATTGCAGATGAGTCACATGCATGTAAAGATGTTCAGTTACGCTTGGGCTGTTCTCATCCCCCCACCCCCACCCCCAGAAAAAGATGCTGTCTGTATTCAAACCTGTGTGTAGCTTTAATTTTGTGACCAAAGTGTTTGAGAATGCTGCCTTTCCTGGAAAACCTAAGTTTAACAACAACAATAATAATAATACCCAAATTATACAATGATTTAGATTGGACTTAGAAATAATGATTTTATAGATTTCAGAAATTAGAAAAATGGGCACAAAGAAACAGAGTAATAATAATAATAATAATAATAATAATAAAGGGAGATTCTGGAATGACGGTAAAAGGAACCCAGCATAGAGACCTAGGCTGAGGATAAGAATAAGGTGGATATGCTCAGGAAACTTCTCTGGTGGTAATGGTCAGCTGAGCAAGCTCACAGGGAGGCCCTGTAGCCGGGTAAGTTAGTCACTCTGCTATTGATACCACAAAATACCCGACATAAAGTTTCAGAGAGGAGAGAGTGGTTTGGATCACCGTTCGGGGCCACAGCCCAGCATTATGGGGAAGAGTGGAGGCCCGAAACTTACTCCTCATATCAGGTCAGGAAGCAAACACCCTGGAGTCTACTTTTTTTTTTTTTTTTTTTTTTTTTTTTGGGTTTTCGAGACAGGGTTTCTCTGTGTAGCTTTGGAGCCTGTCCCGGAACTCACTGTAGACCAGACTGGCCTTGAACTTACAGAGATCCACCTGGCTCTGCCTCCTCAGTGCTGGGATTAAAGGCGTGCGCCACCACCGCCTGGCTGGAGTCTACTTTTTCATTCAGTCCAGGGCCCCATTGCACGGGCTGGTACTGTGACCCACACTCAGGTTGGGCCTTTCCCCTACAGCTAATCCTTCCGGAAGCACACTCAAGAGACACCCCCAAAGGTGTGCCTTGCTCATGCCCTAGATGTTTATTACGACATTGAAGTCAGCCATCCTCTCTGGTGACTTACGAACATGAATTCAGGGGCTAGAGAGGGTTGTGGATTTCAGTTCTGGCTGTACTTGTTGACATCTCAGGGACTCTGGGTGGGTACTTACCCTCTCTCAGCCCTTAGGTGCTGGTGTGGGGAGTAATGAGAAGCTTTCCCTGAAGTTCTTAGCAGAGGAACTTGACATATAATGAGTGTTCAGTGAAATTGCTATGTAAAATGAAATCACCGGGCAGACTTTTTAAGCATTTTAGTTATTGCTCTAAAAATATGAGACGTAAAAGCTCTTTTCTGCTCTCCCCCCCCCATTTCCACCATTTTTTAAAAAAGCCAAGTTCAGCCTTATTAATCATAATCATGGACCACAGTATCTCAGATTTAAAAGCTTTGGCATTTGATTTTATCATATCTAATGATAAAAGGGTCTCGGCACCTGTCTCTCTAGCTTGCAGAGAGTTTTATTTGATTCACATAAATGGGAAGTCCGTGCCATTTGCTGCCTGATGGAGGGCTTCAGCCTGCTGCCTGGGAGAGCGTGACTCCATAGATGGCGGGGAGGGTGAGTCAGTGCTTATTGGGCGGGCAGAGTGGCACCAAATGAGTTAGGCATGGCGAGGACACACAGTGTGCTTAGTGGTTGTGTCTCCTGGTCCTTTCTCTTGAGGATCGCCCCTTGGGAAGTGTCTTTTGAGACCTGGGTCTGTTAACCCGCTGAATGAAACATGTATGTTTTTCATGAATGTTCCTAGAAACATCGGCTTTGGAAAAAAAACAAACAAACAACTACCTTATTGGACATTTGTGCATCTAAATATCATGAATAATACAAGTTTAAAAAAGTTTCCTTCATCTTAATCATTATTTCCCTATAATTATCAGAAAATATATTCAGTAATTTGACCCATGAACCCAGTCCCCAAAGCCATGGGAAAGTTTAGAAGCCTTCTAAATGACTTTGAAAGATTCCTTCGTGTACCCTGTTCCTTAGATCCCATTTACCATGGGCGGTCCACAGTGTGGTGTCTCTCTTCTTTTTCCTCCCCAGGTGTGTAGTAATGAAGCCACCTGCATCTGTGATTTCACTTGGGCAGGCACGGACTGCAGCATCCGGGACCCCGTTCGGAACCCCAACCCCCCGAAGGATGAAGGACCTAAGGGTTTGTGTGATTTCAGTTTTAGACCCTTGCAGACCGCGTTCATCTGCATCCTCCCACGGCAGTAGTATCATGCTTCCAGGGCTTTGGAAAGTGACACGTCAGAGTCTGTCTTTTTGCCACGAAGATGCAAAATCCTGTGTGTATCATATTTTCCAAAGCATATTTATAAATTACCTCGTAGCCTGGGACTGAATTAAGACAAGAAAAATCTACTGACTTCCTTTAATCCGGTTTCTTCTCTGTCCTTTAAACCTTATGCTTTTTCCCCGCTTTCACAAAAGCTAATTATTTTATTTTCAAATAGGTACAGTCTTTGGGGCTGACGTGAGACTTTTTTTTTTTTTTTTTTTTATCATCCCTGAATATCGCATTCTCTCCAGAGGAAAGTTGTAGTCCTTTATGCCTCCTTCTAACAAATTCTTTTGATTTGGCAAAAGAATCGGTTCTTTAGATAGCTTTAATTTTTTCAAAGGAAATGTAAAGAGTCTGCAGCTTTGTTCTAAGCAGCCACTAAGAGAAGAGAGAGATTAGAATTTAGCATAATGAGTCTGTGGCAGTTCATAGTCACCATGTGATATTGAAGATGAGAATGCTCGGGCCCCGAGGTCAGGTGACATGCCCGTTACCTAGGCAACCAGGGGCCAAACTGGGAGCATGCTTACTTCTATTACATTATTTTTTATAGTATTGCCTATGTAAAAAATGAATATGACAGTCATTTTCTCATTATTCTCCCCCCTCTCTCCTCCCCCATCCGCCCCGATTCTCGGAGATCTTGAAATGCTGTCAGTTACAACAGGCTTCGGGTGGCATCTAAGTCTCTAGTACCCGAGAAAACAAACAACGGCTTGTACCGATTTTGACATTTGACCACGGCGCTGTACCTCAGCTTCTGTTTTGCGGCGGCTGCTAACAGTATTCTATAAATCAACTGCCATGCCTTCTTTCCCTCTGCAAGCAGGAAAATGCACAGAGGTCTAGCATCGAGCTGATCGCCTTTGTTTTGATGAAAGTTCATTTAAACTCTGTGAACGTCTGTGTGGTCTGTATGGAAAACATGACCCTCCACGCAGACAGAGCTCCCTAGACTGCAGTTCCTTAAGAGATGCAGCCTGGTTTTGGATGTGTGTGAGTTGTTCCACAACAGTGGGCGTGTTAAAACACCCTTCGTCCCTTTGTTTGATATGCCCAGGATATTAAAATTCCACAAGAATAATTATCACACCCGCACAGTCTATTTCTGTTTTTGCCTCGGTGCCTAAAAGCGAACCTACTCCACTTTCACATTCAGCCTTTTGTTGCTTTAAAACTAGAACAAAACATTCTTGGATCCACCTTCAGAAGTTAGACTCGGAGAGGTAGGCCCTGACAAGAGAATCGAGCTTCTGTCTCCGCTCTGCAGCGCTTAGCTGTGGCTTTCAGAGACGCCCTGTGCTCCTCCCTGCCGAGACGCTTAGGCGTGTTTGTATGCTGACGGAGCCTTTTTAGATCCTGCCCGTGTGTTAGGTGTGATGGGGCTTTATTAACTGTTTCTGTTTGCCATTTCCTCACCCGCTCCTTCACCGAGGAAAGTCAGCTTTGGAGCCACGAAGCAGTCACTCTGGAGAGGAGAGTGTTTGCAGTTGTCTTTTCTTTAACTTTCTCCCATCTTTACTGTAGTTAAGGGAATCTCTCTCTCTCTCTCTCTCTCTCTCTCTCTCTCTCTCTCTCTCTCTCTCTCTCTCTCTCTCTTTGGTAAATTAAATCATACATGTTTATTGTAGAAAATAAGTATTTGTTTTAGGAAATACAAGGAAGGAATGAAAAAAGACGGTAAAAATGATCTGTAGCCTCACAGCTCAGGGGTAATTAGCATGCGCATTCAGGCTGATCACTTTCTAGTCACAGGTTTTCCTTTTTTTCCCTCTTCCTGAAGGCAGCAAGTTGTAGGTGCAAGTTGGTTATAAAATGGTCGAAATCAGTGTAAAAAAAAAAAAAAGAAAGAAAGAAAGAAAGAAAAGAATTCCTAACAATTTCGATGAAGCAAAAATGTCATTATTTAACATAAATGAAAACCAGTTATTTGGTAAATAAATGTCTAGGTAAATCAAGCAATTTTAGTACAATGAAATAATAGCTCTATTTGGGGCTGGAGAGATGGCTTAGTGGTTAGGAACACTTGTTGTTCTTACAGAGGACCCAGGTTCAGTTCCTGGCATCCCATGGTAGCTCCAGTTCCAGTGGATCCAGCACCATCTTCTGACCTCCCTGGGGGTCAGGCAAGCATGCGATACACGTACATGTATGCAGGCAAAACACACTCATAAAGTAAAATAAATCTATAAAATTTTAAATAACAGCTCGATTAGCTATTTGTTTCTCTTCATATTCTATATGAATATGGGGTTAATGAATATGCTAATAAAATGGGAAACAGCAGAAATCAGACATTCTGCAGCTTTGTTGTCAATTTTTGTAATTTTAGTCTTTCTAATCCCTCTTAAAGGAAAATGAAAGAGAGAAGCGGGGCCCTTGACCTCGGTCTCCACCCATTTAGCAAATTTATATTGTCTGTCCAGTATTTTAAGGGAGCGTGTACTCTGCACCCACTGGGTGGTCAGTAAATATCCCACCCCCCACTGAGGATATGCAAAAGAAGTGGAATGGCTACATAGTCCCAACAGTCAGGAGGCTGAGGCAGGAGGATCATCTCAAGTTTGAAGCTATTCTTCTCTTCTGCATAGTAAGTTCCAGGGCAGTCAGAAAATAATAACAACAACAACAACAACAACAACAACAACAACAACAAAAAGGAATGTGGCATTTAGTGCTGATTTTCTGTTGATGCATTTGTATGAAGTCAATGTATCCGATCCGTGCAATATCCCATCCTTTCTCAACTGTCCGTTCTGCATGGGTGCCGAGCTTCCCTTGATAGCTTCATACTGTGTCATCCTTTTCAGCTCCCAGGTGGTTTGGCTGCTCTACCTTCCCCAGATGCTTGCCATCCATAATGAGCAGTGCCCACCTGGTCTGGCCAGTCATGTCTACAGATAAAGTCTCCTGGGTAGATGTGGCAAGAACATACTAGAATACTACGTATTCCAGGCAGACTTGGGAGGCTGAAGCAGGAGGCTCTTAAATTTAGGGCCAGCCTGGGATGCAGAGGCATTCCAGAAACTGTCCCTAAAACCCAAAGAAAACAAGACAAATCTAAAACCTACCTATCTCTGTTTAATTTATTCCTCTGAAATGGAGAAAAATCTAGGAAGCGTAATGAGAATATTGCCTTTTTAATCATGAACTCAGCATAAAAGATAGATAGAACCCAACTGCAGCCCTTTGGATCAAGATCACATGAGAATAGGCAGATTCTGCAGCTCCCTTTCCACTGAGTTGAGAAGGCCAGAAGCGGACTTAGTTTGGATAGCTTGAAAATTAATTTCCAAAAGATCGTATAGGTCTGGGTAGAGCCTTAACATGAATACTGTGTCGTCATCAGCTTGCTAAGACTGTCTACAGTGGATCCACAGTACCATGGTTAGGTTATTCCTGCCAGACCCCAAACCACAAACATTGAGAAAGATCTTTAAACCTATAAGGCATGTGGATGAGGATTTCCTTCCTTTCTCCTTGCTTTCCTTCCTCCCCACTCCTCCTCTTCTCTCTCCTCTCTTTTCTCTTTTCTCTCAGTAGAACTCAGAGCCTCATGCATGCTTGGCAAGCTCTACCATTGAGCTGTATTTCCAGCCCTCTCGGAAAGGATTTCCAAAAAGCCATTCACTATTCTGCTATTGCAAATCATCCACCCCTGTGTTGTTCATTGACTATCTATGTGAAAGCCTTTGGGGTCACTCTTCTGTCAATGTTTCTGTTGAGATCTCTGAAAGAAATGATTGACCTACCATTCTGTTTAAAAGGATTTCCAGGGGCTGAGGAGATGGCTCTGTGGGAAAAGCACTGGCCTGAAGACCTGAGTTCTGGTCCAGAACACTTATGGTGAACTCCAGGTTCAATGAGTGACCCTGCCTCAAAAACTAAGGTGGAGGAGTGACAGAGAAAGACCCATGATGCAAACTGCTGGCCTCTACACACATGTACTCACTCTTTATGCACACCCATATTTGCATGTACCCATCAACACACACACACACACACACACACACACACACACACACACACACACACACACACACAGACAGTTTGTTTCTACCTTATGGAAGGAAAGCCATGCCCATTCATTTTCATTAATTTGCATCTGCTTTGCTCAACGCGTATCGTGGACTATGATAGATTTTTTTTCTCACTTGATGGCGGTCATGGCATCATTGTGACGAGCAAAAGGAGAAGAGAGTGGGTTACATCCCGTTCACTGACGTCCATAGGCAGGGATAGTACTCCTAGGAAGGAAGGTTGGACCAGACCCTTCAGTGAAGACCATAGTCATCAAATTGAGATAGAAAGGACCTTAAAGGCAATTTACCCAGACCCGCTGCCTCACAAATGGGAAAGCTAATTATCACTGTTAACAGATAATTAAATAAAATGTGATCACATGAGCTTAACCTCAGTGCCTCTTCGGCTACTGCCTCTTTTAAGGCAGAATGCTAAGTCCTTCTGCGAGGTCTTTGTGCATAATAAGAAAAGAGAGGGCCGATAGGCCAGCAGTGATCAAGCCCATTAGAGGGGCTATTACTTGTCCGCAGCACTTATTATGCCTCTGAAGAGAAGCAGTCTATCATCCGAGTTTAGAATTTTGAAAACAATGACTTCTAAATATAAGAAGCACCAGGTATTATTTATCGTAGCTTTTGCATATAGCCTTTAGGCGACTTTCAAATGACCAACCTTCCAAGATTTAGTCGTTCAGATCATTAAATGATTCTCATATGTGAGTATGAAGTATTATATATAGTTATATGTCAGGCACTTCCTTTTTAACCACGGACTCACCAAAGCTTAAAGATTTACAGTATTTTAAAATATTTTAGGAACTATGAGTTTATCTTATATAAAACCAGAAAAGCCTCTGTATTTTTGTCGATAGCGTGAATTGCAGTATTTTTTTTTCCCTGAGACAAGATTTTGCCGTGTGGTTCTGGCTGGCCTCAAGCCCACAGTCTCTCTGCTGCTGGTATTCCAAGGGCATGCCGTTACATTCAGATGAAATAATATCTGTCATGAAATAACTTATTCCATGTCCTTCCAGACATGTCTCCCAGTAGTCTAAAATTGAACTTTTTTTTTATTTCACTGAAAAGAGGAGATCCGATTTTATGTCTAACACATGGAGATTTCCAGCAAGATAAAATATTTTTATAATGTCAACATTATGCTGCAAAATTAAGGGCTTCATTTAGTGTTTATGTTTAACCTTCAGTTTAGCAATGTAAATCTCTGCAGGAAGGACTATGGTCGACAGGGCACCAATGATGGCTCTGCTGCCTAAGGCCTTTGAAGTGTCAAGGGGCGGAGGCACTTAGTTGGCCCACGGAATCATCGAAGTGCAACTCGTCACCTTCTTGCTTTGGAAACTCTAAGAAAGGAACATGCAGTTTCCAAAAGAGCAGCATTCTTTAAATGTGTGAAGCCTGACTTACCTGTGCAGAAATTCTACATACAAAATAGAGAATCTTTTTTTTTTTTTCAAAAAAGAAAAAAGTTTATAGTTTGCCTATTAATATTACACACTTACTAAAAGTTGTATTTTTTTAAGGACCAGTCAACCTAGAGAACAGGAAGCAGGACTGATAAGAAGATAATAAGCCCATAGACAGCACACACACACAAAGGTACTGAGGTAATGAGCGTGATTGACCTGCACACTCTAAAGAAGGACAAGTGTGTCAGTCAGCGAGGGAACAAAGTCTAGCTCCCCCAAACCTGGACCGTGTTATCAGTGCCATGGTCAGGGTCATGGGAGAAAATTAAGGCATGTCATTGTGTACACAGCATAGAGACTAGGAGGAAAAGAGACATTTGTAGATAATGAATGAATATGAATGAGAGAATTAATGAACAGAAGCATAATAAACCAGTGAGTATGGATGTGAAGCTACATCGTGAATCTGCAAAGGCACAAGGAAAAATGTTTCCAATTTTCTACGGTAGCTGTTCAAAACAGCTACGTTCACAAACTTGTCCCCTGTGAAACAGTGCCCTCCTGAGGGTCACTATCAGTCCCTGCCAAGCAGATCTGAAAACAGGTTGATTCTGAATTTAAAGAGATAAAACCCCGGGGGCCTGCTACATCTTCCTGTATTGTTCCAGGGTGCCAGGGTGGAGAGCATCAGAAGCACACAAGAGATGAGTTCTGAGAAAACCACTTCTCCAGCTCTTCTCATTTGCTTTGTCTTGAGAGTACTTGTCTGTCGAGAATCTGAAGATAATTATTCTTTCTCAGTGCTGATTAAGGCTCATCATCTGCCTGCCTGGAATCCAGGCTTGAAGCATCTGCAGGATTTCTTTTCTTTTTTTTTTTTTTTTGGTTCCCCTGATAAGGTTTCTAATACTTGCACAGTGGGCCACCTAATTCTCTCCCTTCTGCAGAGACGAATTATACCACAACAAACGTAGGGGAGTTTGCAAAATTCATCTTTCCTGTGGTAGTTATAATTTCAAAAATTAACAAATATTCATTTAGCATCACATTATATGGGAGAGGAAGGAAATGTTTTCCTGTGATTTATTGTAGCTACCCCATCTAAAGGCTGAAGGGGATGTGGGATTGACCGGTACGTTCCGGCTCTGAGAGAGCCATTACTTAAAATTTAAGTATACCACCCTCCCCCCAAAAGTTAGGAACTAACATATTTGTTAATTTAGTATTCTGAAAGCAATGATTTTCTTTAAAAAAAATTTTTTTTTTTTTGTTTGGAACCCCTTTCTGTCCTAGTGTTTGTGCCCATAGTTTGGAAATCTGAGCTGTGGCTGGGTCATTTTGAGTGAACACGTGCGGTCATGCCATGGGCCACCTCCTAACTTATCTTTCCTCTCTTCTTGGCTTTCACTAGACTTCCTCTGTTTTCTGTTGTGTTTCCATCTTTTTACTTTTTAAAGGATCTCTCTGGTTGCATTTAGTTAATAACCCTTAGGTTCTCATTTATATTATCTACCTTGTGATAAAATGAAGTAATTGTGAAATTGCTAAACAGGCTTAGAGATCCAAGATTCTCTTCCCTTGGGACAATATCTTACTAAAAGGCCCATGGGCACAGGAGGAAGCCTTAAACAATTGTGACTGTGAGTCTCACTTCGTGATTCTGTTCCCCCGTGTTCATAGCATTCAGTCTGTGTAGTGCAGTCCTGTTGAAGTGAAACTGTTTTCATTGGTAAGGTCATTTGCATTCACTACCTTTCACTTATGTAGAAACGAGAGAAGTGTGTATGAGCCAGCTGCCTCGTTCGTATACTTACAGACATAACCAACCCTGAATAATGTTCCCTCCTGTTTCAACATCTGACTTCATGTCACTCTTGTAGAGAAAACCTTGGGAGTCCACCCGCTCCAGGGTTGTTTCCCAGCACCTGAAAGCCCTGCACAGAAGTGGTGGTGCATGGATGTTGAATGTTTCTGCTCTGCATGAATAACGACTGGGTGGTCTGTAACAACCTCTGCAATTTTCAGAGACCCTGACTTCCTCCCCGTATACAGATATATGCTGGAATCTATAGCTGAAGAACTAAACGTCCATTTCCTATGACTGCAATCCAAGCCTTGCAGTCATTCAAAATATACTTTCCAATAACTTCCCAGGTAAACTACACAGAATTTTAAAGCTACTCTTTAGAATGTCTTTTCAAAAAATTGAATGATATGTCCTTCATTTAAATGATGTTAAGCATATTTTGCCATTTGAAAAAATTATAAATGATGCAATAATGTCTAGTTTATAATTAAAATACAGATTTGCTGTAATGCAATTAAAATTTTACTTCATACTGCTAGACACTGTAACTCAAATTGGATTACTTATAAGCTTGAAAGTATTTATAAGGGATTATGTTTTAAATAGGGTGTGTACAGTTTGAAGATAAAAATTATAATGTCTGTCCATCTCAGTTTCAAACTTTCAAACAAAGATACCCATATTTAGCTAACTTTCAAAGCATTTCCTGGAGAGATTGTTTTGTATGATAGTGAAATCAGTATGTGATTTCTTCTGTTTTTTTTAAAAAAATCTCCGTTTTCCCTCCACACAGTGAACATGGCCACAAGCAGGCTCATAGGGGCTGTGGCTGGCACCATACTGGCCCTGGGGGTGATTTTTGGAGGCACAGGGTGGGGAATAGAGTAAGCATCCTCGTGAGTTTCTGGGTGTCTTTCTTTGGTGCTTGGTGTATGAGGTGATGCTCGAACCCTGTCCCTTCTGTGTTTTGTCTTGTTTGGTGTTTCTTGTTGGTAATGTCATCTGTGCTGTGATTTGGCTGTATTTGTGTCTTGTGATTTTCTCGTGCACTGTAGAACCTTCTCCTGTCTGGAACAATGTGGGGCATAAAACAATGTTGGGGTGCTTAGTCACAATTCAGGCAAGAGCCCAAAACTTCCTTTGCCTCCTCACTTGTAAAGAATTTTTAAAGTACAGATCTTAGTTTTTCTTCCTATTAATTGGCAAAATGATTTTATGTGAGAGTTTTCGTAGAAGTATTATAATGAATTTACTTTTATCACTCAAATTAATCTAGATATGCAGTTAGAAATACCAACAACTATCACACTTTATAGGTAGTGAGAATGGTAGCCACTGATGCTTTCCTATTTATTGAGAATGATATCGAAGGCTTCAACTCAGATTTTCAAAAGAAGACATTAAGGACACTCCTTCCTTCCTTCCTTCCTTCCTTCCTTCCTTCCTTCCTTCCTTCCTTCCTTCCTTCCTTCCTTCCTTCCTTTCTTCCCCTTCTTTTCTCTTTCCTTTTTTGTTACAACATTGGTTCACAGTTCAACTTTGAGGTTTTCATAAACATTGGGGCAAGGAACATGAGAAGCGAGAATAGATTAAGTTCGAACCCGCCCAACCGTAGGGAACAGCTGCAGTTCATCTGGTTGGTTTGTCTTTAAACTACCGGTGTCTACACCAGTGTGTCGCTTACCCATTAGACTCTCCTGATGCTTGAGTTTAGCTCCCTCTGCGCTTGATCCACACCTTCCAGATGGCTGAGGTTGCTAGGTACAGACTAGCTTATCAGGAAGCCTGTTCCTTTCCATTACCCAGAGAGTATTTACATACACACCACGGGAGTCACCCTTCACACACTGTGCACACACACTGTGTTTCCTGTTTACTGGGGTTCTGCTAACACTTTATGGTGGCCCAAAAATGAATTATCAGTGTCTCGAGGAGACACCAGCTATCCCTGACTTAGCCCAAAGAACGTGTATGTCCGCTGTCAGCACAGCCCTTAGTTTCACTAGTTGGGGGACACATCTGCTCTCCTATACCCAATTTGGGCACCCCAGTAGCCGTAGGAGTGGATCAGGTGTGTAGGTTACACGTGAAGCTGTTCTGCTGTAGTTGGAAAGCCTGGTCAGCCTTAGCTCTTTAAAAAACAAAACAAAACAAAACTTTTTTTTTGAGACAGAGTCCCGCCTCAGTCTGTTGCTCATGTTCATCTGGAACTTAACTGTGTAGCCTAAGGCTAGCCTTGACCTTGCAGCAGTCAGTCCTTCGGCCTCAGATTCCTAAGTGCTGGAATTACAGGTATGAGCGCTCACACCCAGCTTAGCTTTATACCCTTAACTCACTGTCCCGTCAATGTGGTCTGTGAAGCTAGTTAGATGAGGAGAGAGGTGGGGAACCCTGGAAAAGGGCTTGTATTTTTTTTTTCACCTGTGAGAAAACGAAGCAGGTAACAGTGCTAAAATGATTGATGACAAGAACTTGGTCCTGCAAGAGGCACCTTGGGGCTGTTGGCCAAATGTTCCCATCCCATTGCCAAATTCTAGACATCCGTTTATGTGAAATTCTCCTGAGAAGAAAGGCAGTTTTCCAGAGGCCATCTCAGATGTGTTTTCTATGTGACTTAGTGGTCAGAGGTTCAGTGCCTTCAGCTATGGCCAATGCAATAAATTCTGGTCATCCTTCAAGTCTTAGCGATGGACAGGATCCCCCCCAAAAAAGTCCTTGTTGTAAACAGTCCTGTTAGCAGCCTTTGTCCCCATCCATCCTTTCCGATGTGGTTGGTCTGTTGCTGTTTATGCTTGTGACAGGTAAGTGTGTAAGTGTACATTCCCCCTCCCCCCTACAAAAAAGGTTTTGCTGTTCTTGTTTCGTGAACGTTTTCTCTAGTGGCTTACTGACGTTCCCCTCCAACTTCCATTTACTTGTAATGGATGATGGGTTTTTAACCGGACAGCACAACCTAGTTTTAATACTTCAGGGCTTCACTGACAGTGCAGTGTTCATTCAATCAACAAGGCTTCCAGGGTCAGATTTAACGTCTACATTTCTACTCCTTAGTTGAGAATCGCACCCCAGGCATCACTTCTCATGGATTCTGTATTGAATCTGACTCCAGCCTCTGTTTTCTGAGCCCACAAAATGCAGACTGCCTGAAATGTAGGTGCATAACATGGTCCTAGGAATACTTTAAACAATTTTTTTTTTCTTCAGATTTCACTGTGGGGAAGGGGCGGGGCAGTGTATGGAGTAGCAGGAAGTTTCGTCAGAGTCATCCACAAACTTTCTGTGAAGGGCCAGGTGTAAATAGTTTTGTCTTCCAAGCTACAAGGGTGTCCATCACAGCCATTCAACGTTGCTGTCCAAAGCAGCCACAGTCAGTATATAGGTAAAAAAGCATGGCTTTGCTACAACAAAAATGTCTTGGCCCAGACAGATCCTGAGGACAGATTTGGTCTGTGGACTCCAGTCTGTTGACCCTTGATTCATAACGCAAGTCTTGAAGTCAGAACGGTCCCCATTTCCTGCCTCACATGGTCCTTTGTGAGGATTCAATGAGATATACGTCAAATGTTTAGTAATGAGTGGAGTCGGTGCTCACTCTACAGTCTCTAGAAGGCATTTGTCATTCTCATTGTTGTTATTATTATCCTCGATGTATCTCCAAAGGCCACTGAGATTCATGGTCTATAGACCTTCCATGGTTTAAGAGCATGTCAAAACCCAGGAATCAGAGAGGACCCACGTCCTGGACTCACTCACATCTCTAGTACTATGTGGTTTCTGGGCAGAACCATTACCCTTACATCTGTGGGGATGTCACCAATGGTGTCCGCTTGTATGAGAGAAGAAACTCTTCTGCCTGGGATTGAATGTCTGTAATACACTTAAAGGTTTTAGGAAAACCAGCAAATGTGGCCAGTTTGTGACTTATGGGCAGGTGTATGTAGCTAGCACTTGAAGGTATTTGGTTATTAGGGGGCACCGCTATGCATGTGCATAGTAGATCCTGGAGGATGTGAAATTTCATTCTTAGTTTAAACGTTCAAGCTACGTATAACTTTGTTTTGATCTTTAAAGGCTGAATGAAGGGAGAGGATGGAGCTACTGTAATTTCTGTCGACTTATCAGTGGCAGTCTCTTTACTTCATATTATCATGCCTTGGTGTCTTCTCTGATTTTTAAATGTACTGCCAAGTTTCAGATTCCCCAGTGAGAAATGGAAATTTAAAAGATACTCTCTAATGGAATGTAAAGAATTCTTTTTTTTTTCTTCTTCCCGTTTCCTATAAACTACTCATAGAAATTTTAGGTCTCTTACACCCGCAAGCCCATTTTTGGGGGGTTTAACACTGAAGAACCAGGAAGAAAGATCCGGGAATGAAGTTGCAAGGCCAGGTGTCTTTATCGGTCGATCTCTTCTGATTAAAATTCTCACTGTTTCCCAGTACAGAACAAAAAGGCCTGGAGAATGTGCTGTGTTGGTCGGAGAAGCACGGTCATGGGGTCATTTATCTCCTGTGTTTGGCAGTCAGGTGGGGCCAGTGCTAATGGAGCCCGGTTCCTTATTTGCACAAACCTGTTTGATTTATGATATGAGTGGAGGGGAGGAAGAGGACACATATGCACGGAAGGCCGGTGGGGTTGATTTGCTTTAGGTTTTTAGGAAGCTGAGCTTAACAGAGCTTAACATCCAAAGAAAAGGTAGTAAAGAAAGTAGATTCAAAGACAACTGATCCAACCAGTCACCCGGTGGAGGCATCTGACATGGGATTAAAGCTAAGACAAGAAAGCAATGGGAACATTCAGGGGGCGGATCTTGCACAGCAGGGTTTCACTTCCTAAAGCTGCTCTCCTGCCTTTCTGTGATGGTAATGAAAATAGTTGGCTCACGTGACTTTCTTCCCATGATCCTTTGTCACAGGTCCTAGTGCCACCAATCTCATAATAGGCTCCATCGCTGGTGCCATCCTGGTAGCAGCTATTGTCCTTGGGGGCACAGGCTGGGGATTTAAGTAAGCAATGCAGCATGTCTTTTCTTCTCTGTGGCTCGGGCACCTCTCTCTTCTGCTTACATAACCTGGTTTTGAGTTCCTGCTACGAGACTTTGGTGTTAACAGTACAACCACACACACACACACACACACACACACACACACACACACACACACACACACAAATATGCTTTTACTCAGAAGTGGGTTAGAAATGAAGGACGTGGAGCTTCAAATGTCGTCTTCAGGCAGGCAGGGAAGCACAGGCAACGGAAGCAATTCACTTGAATTTGAAGAAAGAACACGTCAATAGAAGTCCATAGAAGACATTTCCAGCGTGTGGTAGCAAAGCCTCCCGAGTGCTTTCGTGTGCACTTGGGTGACCAAGGAGATAGGTTAAGAAATAAGTATACATAAATTCCTACTTGTCTCTGCTAGAGACTGGTTTATTGTCCATTGGGGTCTTCTACAATCTCAGGCATCCCATAACTAATGTTTTTTCTTTTTTTTTTTTTTTTAACATGTAACTTTGTAATTTGAAAACTTTCATTACTTACTTACAGACATTTAAAAAATACTTTTATTATTTCTCTAGCCAACTAAATTGGAAAGCAATGGCTTTGTAACATTTACATAGCTAAGTGGTCCTGCTGGGCTTTCCAGTGACTTTTCATTCGGATTGCATATTGATAGCCAAGATTGCTGAATCAGACCATATTGGAAAAGAACAGATAAACCCTATTGTATTTAACCTTTTAAAACAGATTTATGATTTATCTAGTTTGGGTATTTTGTACCTCAGATTCATTAGAGAGTCACTTTCATACATTTTGGGCTGGGGTGACTTGATTTTTATTTTTTTATAGGTAAGCCTTCCTCTGCCAAATAGTTCCTTTCATAAATTAACTTTCATCCAGATCTTTTGGAAAGAATTTAAGTGGGAGATGAAGCCTGCTGCCAAACCAAAGCCCCCTCACTTTGCTTCCATCCAGCTACTCAAGGGAGGAAGCTTTGCCGAGAACGAACATGGAGTGACCTTCATTAAATCAGTTAAAATCTTATTATTAGAAGCTGATTATGAAAGAAAAGATACCAAGGTGTGATCTAAATAAATCAGCTCTTTCTGCTAATTTGTTACTGTGTGGAGATTTAGTGAGTAAGTCCATACCATTTGAGAGGTTTCTACTTGCAAATACGTATCAAATCAAATACACGGATGTCTATAAATTGCCTATAAAGTTCACTTATTTAGTGAAAGAGTAATTCTGACATCAGCGTGCTTGCAGAAACACACAAACCGAATAGGTAGCTGATATTTGGATTTCCTCATTTGAAGGAGATACTGTCCATCCTGGATCACATAAGGAGAATCTCAGAAGCGGTATGTTTCTGTTTGGATTTTCCTCATTGCAGAGGAAAACTTTTCTTAGTGCCCCACTACTGTGAAAAAGTCATCATATATTATAGAAATTGTGTATTCTATTTATAATGCTTTCTTTAAAAAAAAAAATCACATGTGCCTCCAGAAAAAGAAATTTGGCCCATTCTGTGGCATGGACCTCCTTACCATTAAGAAACATTCATTTCAAAGGCCCTAGAAACCATCTCCTGTGAGTCATTGCCATGCAAAGCCACACAACGCCAGATGTACCGTTTCTTTGTTTGCCATGAGAGCACATTGTTCTGTAGCAGGACCTCAAAACAGCAGCCTGGCTAGCTCTCAGCTTGAACTGCATGTTCTGGGGGAGAAGCTTTTATTACTGTGTCAGTTAGTGGGTTAGGCTCTGTGCAGATGATTCCCGACTAAGAGAGATGTCCAGTCATGAGAAGAGCAAGGCACAAGGTGAGGGATCAACCCAGAATCAACCAAGCAAGGTTCAAACCTGGCTCTGCTGACTTTGGGTGGGGACTGTAGAGACACTTCTGGATGAGCTCAGTTATAAAGCTCCTTCTTATTTCTTGCTGCTGGAATGTTCACTTTCTGGTAACGTGTAGAAAGGCACAATACTGCACAATCCCATGCTGTAAATATTTTCATGCCTTGAGGATAACAGGCCAAGAATGTTTCTCAAATGTTTAACTTCTCCTTTGTTCAACTTCGGAGCTGGAATTTGGAGAGGCTGTTGTACCCCAAGCTGCTAGTTGCCACGCTGTTTGCTTTAGGTCTTCGTAGGGAATGGTGGTTTGTATCAAGCTGTGAACTGTTACTCCTACTTCACAATGGAACGCTGTCTGTGCTCAGTAATAATGCTCGAGTTTTCCCACCACTTGGACAGTTTTGAAGACGATCAGAGATGATTTGGAAGTACTGAGTTGGAAGCCTTTCAGAGTGTCACTGAGCTCAGTGTAAATAAAAGCAGTTTCCTTTAGTAGCAGAAATTGGAAGTAGTTGTCAAGAAGATTGTTCTAGATAGCGCTGTTGGAAATCCTTCCTGAAACTGGGGCATTATTCCCAGAAGAGGAAAGAGCAAAGTCTCCTGAAGCCTTTGAGGGTGGGGTAAACGTTGCAATGAAAAGAACAGGTGCAAGTGATTGGTTGGGAGAGAGCACACTTTCCTGGTGTCACATTCCTTTAGACGTGATTGGCTGAGTAATTCAGAGGCGGAAGAGCGGCACCATCATCCTTTGCCTGAACTGGCAGACAAAGACAAGCAAGAAACACAACTATGCTGGCACCTGCCCTTGCCCTACTGACTCTTCCCTTACAGCACACTTCTGCACTCGGGGTCGAAAGATAGGACTTCGGGAGGATATGGATATGTGCACCTTATGAACGTAAAGCTATGCACATTGATCAGAATTATTGTGATCTGAAACCAACACAAATTTAGGTTGCTTCTTTTTAGTCAGATAGTCAAGTCTGAAACATTTGGTTAATGTGCACAGGACTTCCACATACAAAGTTGTAGAATTCCTAAAAAGAGAGAGAGAAAAAATAAGTACTCTTTGTTGGGATGTTTGTTACTGCATCCATGTATTCAGATATATTGAGTAATGTAAAATGGGCATGTAGTAATGTTGGGTAAATCCATACTCCATGTTCTAGAGGTCTTGAGGGTACTAAGGCATGACCAAGTGGGTAAGTTTCCATGTGTTGAGAATCTTGTGGTTAATTCTGAGGCATTTTGTGGAAAATGAATATAGGCCACGGCACACCAACATGCCCTCCTTCTTCCTGCAGCTGCACTTATATTTCTCGGCTCCAGTTGTGAGCTGTGGTGGGGAGATCACTAACCTCTGTCATGGTTGACTCATGGGCCCCTGATACCTAATTCATGCTGAATAATAGTGATACTCAATTAAACTACTGGAGTTACTGGTTTTTACTGGACATTTGAACAAATGAAATAGACGATAGATTATCTTAGGAGCATCTTCCCCAAAGTTTAGGGAAAATGGAATGTAAACTTTGCATATGCATTAAAAAATTAACAAGGCTGCATTTACTTTGAAGAAAACTATTTATGCAACACCCCTGTCTTAGGGTTACTACTACTGCAATGAGACACCATGACCAAAAAATAACTTGGGGAGGAAAGGGATTATTTGTCTCACACTTCTGTATTACAGTCCATCATTGAAGGAAGCCAGAATAGGAACTCAAACAGGGCAGGAGCTTGGAGGCAGGAGCTAATACAGAGGCCATGGAGGGGTGCTGCTTATTGGCTTGCTCCTCCTGGCTTGCTCAGCCTGCTTTCTTCCAGCCCAGGGGAGGCCCCACCTACAATCAAGCATTAAGAATGCCTACAGCCCGATCTTATGGAGGTGTTTTTCTCAACTGAGGCTCCCTCCTTTCTGATGACTGTAGTTTGTGTCAAGTTGACATAAAACTAGCCAGTACAACTCCCTAAATTAGAATACAAGAATTTAGCTGTGAGCTCATGTGCACCTCATTTATCAATATTACAAGTGATAGCAATGGGGGGAAAAGAAGTTCTTGGTGGGGCAAGGAAAGGACCTGAAGGTGACAGTCAGGTAGTTCGCTGGGATTGATTCCAGAATGAGTGTGGGCCCTTCCACCATACTACAATGCCTTCAGCATTGGAATCTTATCACTTGCTCCGCTATCCCACCTGGTCTCCATGGGTTCCAATGGCAAGGTGGGTTTCCACCATTACCGGCAGAGATTGTATTAAGTTCTTAGGGCAGTTCCTGACAAGATGCTCCTTTTTTAAAGCCTGCAATTGTCACAGGTGGTTCTCTGTCTGGGGAAGCACCCTCTCTGAGCTCTAAGCCAGTGTTTGTTAGCCTGGGCTCCATTCTGTTCTGTTTCTTCTTCAAAGAAAAGGTTGTCACAGTTGGTCCTTTAAAATGACCCTTGAAGGTCTATAGCCAGAAAATACCTTGGTGGGAAGGAATGCCATTTCCACTTGTCTGTATTGAAATGTTTTTCTTTGCAAAGATTCTCTCTACACAAGTTTGTTGCTTGCTCCACATCCTCTTTTTCTTTTCTTTCTCTCATTTTCTTTCCTTCTTTTTCTCTGTCCTCTCTTATAACATGTCCAGTGATTGCTGGGCTTGCTTAGCAAGACAGATGTGGCCCCCAGATGAAGGGAGTTTGGGCACAGAACAAAGCTAGTCTGCTTGAAACCAAAAAGAAAAAAAAAAGCAGAGGACACAAAACAACCCATATCAAGAACACAAATTATGTAAATGTGAGTATATATGTACTGATGAGTCTAAACCTTTTGATGTCATCCTAAGCACATGTATATAATGTAAGAAAACAGAGGCCCTTCTCAAATTAATCACAAAAGTGCCAAGCTCATGATTTTAGTTTGTGGTTTAGCCAGTTCTCTTTCCCTGTCTTAAATGTGAAAGGAGGAGAAACTTAAAGCCTTAAATAAAAATTAATAGTTTGTACATGTTGAAAGCTTGGAGAAAAGTTAAGCTCTCCATTCTGTTCCTATGTATTTTTTTTTTTTTTTGTCAAATTTCCTTTCTGCTTCATCTTTCTGCCTCAGAACCTGCGTGACAGGACGCCAGTGTGGTGGGACAGAGTAGCAGGTAGCCTTCTGGTCACTTCGGCCTGTCATTGGGCATGGTGATTTCGGGGACTCACTTGGCCCTCCATGTTTTTCTGACCCATGGACTCTGGTGGACTGTGATGGGATTCCACTACAGAGGAACCCACACTCTTCATTTTCCTCCGTTAGCTGGGGAGAGAGAGCCTTGGCACCCCCAAACTCTCCGAGTTTCCCTCATCTTGACCCATTTCTTTTTTTTAACATATTGCCAGGATAGCTTCCATTGAAGTGTTAGGGGGAACTTATTCCTGAAGAAATTCCCTCCCGGCTTTGTTTTAGATGTCCAGACTTGTGCATGATAGCTTCAGTGAACCGCCCTCTAGAACCCAGAACCCCAAGAGCCCCGACGGCCCCACAGTCCCTCTTTCAGGAAGAAGACGTCATCCAAGGGAACTATGCATTTCTTCCCGGCCCTGAGTTCTTTTCTACATTTAACTCTAAATCCCTTTCCAGCAAGACTCATGCAGTAAGTTTTACAATTTTTTTTTCAAGTAGAAGGGAGAATTTCCTGAAAATGGATGGCTTAAAACTGGAGTTACCCCTCCACACACACACCCTTCCTCCAAAGATACCTTTAGTTATTGAAGTTTCACACTCACAGGGCAGACATCGTGATTGCTATATGCTCCCCCACACCATAACCTAACATCGTAATCCTCGGATGGCTTTCTGAGAAACAGGTGCTATGCAGGTATGCAGTCTTTGGCTTGAACTTGCTCTTTGCTTCTATAGCAACAACAGGGCTATCTCTAAGGTGTATTGGCCTTATTCCTGGTTTTGTAAGACGCAGATTGTGCCCCTTGACTGAGTGGCAGTGGCTCTGCTTGGAGGACGGTTGGGGGAAACTCAGATGACTTGGTATCTCTCCCTGTTGTTGCATTGCTTAGGGGTCCGCTTCACTATGAGATACAAGCAGCTGCCAACCACACTGTACCCATTTCACTACTAGTTCCGAGGCACCGCGGTGACTTTATGTGACACAAAACCACGCCCGTTACAAAACAGATCTCTATTGTTAACTTTGGAGCATCTCACAAACAACATTGTAAATGTGCGATGTTATGTTTTAAATCAGACCACAGTGGTCCCCAAATGTTATGTACATATGACAAATGTCAGTATAACTTTTTGTTACACTGACAGTTTCATAGGTAACCAAACCTATGCTCCAATGTTAAATTATTCGTGTGTGTATATGTAAAATGCACAAGCTTTAAGCTGTGTGTGTACGGACATGGAGGGTAGTGCAATCATACTGTATACAATGGCTTAGAATCATTTTCAGTGGTGTTAGGTTATGTAGTTTCAAACTCTTTGCTACATTTTTCTCTTGCACATGCCAATCATTTGCTTATTTTGTGTGTGTGAATACTCCTTCTTAGTAATTTGAATTCAAAGCACAAGCCTACCATTATTTAACATTACCCAACAAGAGTGTTCAGTGACGACCAAGTTCCCATTTCACGGGCTAGCCTTTTGCTGCGATAATTAATGACCCCTGGGTGAGGAGGTGTGCGCTAACTTCGTTGCTCACCTGGGGTAGTGCATGAGCCCACTGAATTAGAGCTGCTCCTCCCAGCCAAGTGAGCCGTACACATAGGTGCATGTTTGAGCCATGAATCACATAGAGCTGTGGAGTTTTGCCAAGTGATGTTGCTCTTTTGTTTTTTACTATGCAAAGATGGGAAATACACAAACTTTTCCAAGACATGTCTGAAGAACTTTACAACGATACTTGAATTCTTTTTTTAATCATCTCATCCCATTTTAAGGTCATTGATGCTTCCATTGTTGATTTTATTTTTTTTCCCCTTCAACTTTAATGGTTTGTAATCTTTAAATGCACAACCTGAACATTTGTTTGATAAATTCCAATCCTGTTGGCTGCCTGTGAACAGAGATTCTGTCATCCTTATATGCCTCTTTTAGTTGAGTGTGCATTAAAACTTTAATTACTGTAGGATGTTGTAGCTTTGTGCTTTGATTGGTTTTCCTTAACTCTTGTTTCTGTGTTTTCCTGCACCATTGGTTAAGTGGCCACGCGCCTGGTATCCTCTGGGATCTAGTGGTCTCAATCCAAGGCTCACTGAAAATCAAAGCCATCAATGGAGCAAAATAAAATCTCTGGTTAATGGTAAACACGTTCTGGATCAGGACTCATTTTTTTTTTCCGGAGTCATTGGGAGTCCTTTGTCTCGTACGGATCAGAAAGCAAAAAGAATGCAGTGAGAATCACACCATTGTAGGTTTTCTTTTGTGTTTTTTAGTGTCTGTCACATGAGTTTAAAGAGTTGATGGCTAGCAATAACATCCACACTTTGACTTGGTACCAAATTAACAATGAAGGTGTATGCACACATGTGTATATGCACAAACACAGTGCATGTGCGCGCACGCGCACGCGCACACACACACACACACACACACACACACACACACACACACACACACCAGGAGGGGGAAGGAGAGAGAGGAGGAAGTGGGGAGAGGAGGTGAAAAGAGGATGGAGAAGGAGGAGAAGGAGGAGGCAGCAGCAACATCATCTGGTTATGTACATTACATCATCAAAAACATTTGAAGTAAGGCACCTTGACAGCTCATATAAAATTAGCCACCAATTTACATCCTTCCTGGTGAACATCTTCAATATCTCCCCCCACCCCCAGCTGGTGTGCCCCGTTGGTCTGTGTGATGGAGCATAGACACTCGTAGATGCTGACTACACTCCTTTCATCATGAAAGCCTTGCAGCCTTCTTCGCTTCCTACAGGATACTAACTCTACAGGCTCAATAATGAGTCAGTATGCTGCTGATCTCATGACCTCACCTGTTTGTTTTTTGAGTCTGACTGACTCCCGTCTTCCCTTAGTCATCTTAAAGTTCCCCTATGCTACCTCAATAATCATCTCAAAATGCTGGGTCCATTATCTGTTATTCTTTTGTTTCTGTGTAATCTCATGCAATAAAGGAAACGCAGAAACCCTTAAAGAGCACAAATACCATACTTAAGAAAGTAAGCCTGGTGTCATTGATAGTTGACTTGAAAGGAGTGGTCTGAAGTTTTGATATGCTATCCTTTAGGTTATACTGTTTTTGAGGCTGACATTGAAATCAGTCATTCCTTTTCCCTTGATAACCACCACCACCACCACCACCACCACCACCACCACCACCACCACCAAAAAGTGACCCGGAAATGGGACTCAGACAACTCCCTAAATAAGACCTCAATTAAGTAGATGATCTGTTTGCTTAAGATAAAATTCCTGAATAACTTAAAATTTAAGGTAGATGTCTTACAGATGAACATGAAAGGGTTGGAGATTTCTTATTACCTATTCATTCACCCAAAAGTCTGTGCTTCATGCTGAGAGTTTAGCAGGTGAAGGAACGCAGGAAAACTCTTGTTTTACAGTTGCTCAGTTAGCCACCAAGAGAAAACATTGGAAGTAGAAGTCTCTGAGCTCTGAGTAATAAGTCAATTATTTGAGAGTGTAAATAGAGTGAAAAGCAAGAGAATGGTGGTCGGGTAAGAGAGAGGTTCTGGGGGCTTCCTGACAAAAGTGAGTTTTGATGTCTTTTGAAAGATATTTAGTCCTCATCACTAATAAAATGAAAATCATACTCAAGTCACAGAAGCAGTGCACACAAAGACCTCTAGAAGGAGCTGGCCCTTTGAGGTAAGTAGACCCCCGTGTCTGATGCATCCAGCTTGAGTTTCCTTTCTTTCCTTCATTCACCTTCCTTCTCCCCTTCGAGAAACACTGGTCAGACACAAGTCTAGTACTGTTCCAGACCCTAAGTGCACAGTGATGAGATCTCAATTTTGTGAGCAACACACACCCTTTTAAAAATGAATTAATTCATTCCCAGTAGACAAAAGATTACTAGAGAGGAGGAAGGCTTTTTCCTGCTCTTGAGATTAGGATGGTTTCAGAGAGAAGGTGGTATTTGAGCAAAAGGCTGTGCCTGAGCCACTGGACCCAGTGCCTAAGGCCCAGATCTGATTGTCTAATCCAAATTTCTGGGTGTCTTGTTTGTGTCAAGGTTAAGATGTCTGTTAGAACTTTATGGTTTTGGATATTTTCCTACTAAGGTGTTCATTATGAATCTGTCTTCTCTGCTTGGGATGACCAGTAATGACAAAGAGGACTTCTTCACTTGAACTGTGAACCTTGTAGCATTTTTTTCTGACCATAGAGATTTGGGGTAAGCTCAATCAGGAGTGAGAGGATGGAGAAGAATCATAAATGGGTAAAGTATCATTTAGTGAGTTTTCACATTAATGAAGGGTCAACATCATTTCCTAAAGGCAGCCATACTTCCCAGCTAACCAAAATTAGGGTTTGCCTCCCTTTATGCCTTGAAGGGAAGATTGCTCTTCCTCAGCCTTTTCAGAAATGCTTTATCAGGTCTGGCTCCTTGCCTGTAACAAGTCTGTAGACACAGAGAGGAAGTACCATGGTCCCTTGTTATATGAACTAGCTGTCCTCCTGGCATCTGGGGAACATTCCTTTGCCAACTGATTGTGTGTGCGTTTATGTGCCCTGGTGTGGCTGTAAAGACTTGTCATGACACCAGAGTCCACTCGTAGAGGAATATTTGAAGTGTGATCACTGAAAGCCCAATTGGCATGCTAATGCAGTCCTTCAAACATGGCAGCACAAAACAAAAATCTCTGCATCTTGAATCATCACAAGTGCATCAAGAGTCCTTCAGGGTTCTCTGGTGCCTTAAATAGCTTCTGGCCTTCAGGGGGTAAATGAGCCTGGAGCAGGGCTGTCTCTTCAGTTTCTGGTCTTTGGATGGCCACGGAAAAGAGTGACATGGATTATAGATTTCAGCAGCGAGGCCTCTGTTTCCCCAAGGGACACAGTCTGATAAGATCACTGTTACAGAGAAGCAGCGAATGGTGTGGCCATCTCACATAACAGCTTTACGTGCTTACTCTATGTAGGTGAAGTGGTTATGATGCATGGATCACAAAGCATAAGTTCTGCAGGGGAGTTGGTTATCAAACTGAACAGAAGGAGAGACAAAGGGATGAGGGTGGTTGAGCTGAGCTGGAGAGCATGCACCTTGTCCTGAAGGAAGCAGCTTCTGCTCAGATCCAGCCGATGGTCACCCAATGGAAAATGGGCCTGCCATTGTCTATTCCGCGTATTTTCCTCACGGAGCTACAGCCCAGATTTTTGCATAGCCCATTCCTCTAGTACCCAAGTTCATTCATGTTATAAAACAGTCTATGTGGGTCAAGACAGTACAAATGGAGACAGTCTTCACATAGCCTGCTGGTCCTTACAAAGTAAGTAAGCTTAAACTAACAAGGCACATTAAAATAACATGTCCATGTGTGGCCTCTCGTAGTTAGTTGTCCTCTGAGTATGCAGATGTGGCCTGGCTTCCAGTCTGGGTGACAGACTGCCAAGTGAAGAGCCCTGAGTCACCTCTGCTATTGGAGAGTGCTGTGGTTGATTACAACTGTCTGGTATGCAGCATCCTCTAGTACCTGGCTGGATCCACTTTTACACAGCCTCTCTTTCTGCTGTTGACTTTCAAGGCCTGCTGGATATAGGGATGAATCTACAGATCTGGGTTAACCCCAGGGTCCTCGTGTTGTTTTCTACACCAGTGAAATGAGGATTATTGACCTAATAGATGCAAAATCTCAAGACACAGCAGGAAAGGACAACTGCCAGTTGTTCAAAGCAATTTATTTCCTTTATTAATTACAAAAGCCTACGTGTAGAGATTTTTAGATTTGGAAAACAAAATCTTGAGAAAGTTAGTTTATAATCATACCATAATCTCTTTAATGTTTCCAACTTATCTTTGATTTTCTTGTCACCTTCTCCCCCCCATCCCATTCTACAAAGATGGGCAAAGATTTTCTCAGAGGGGTTGACTTTCCATCCCTGTGCATGTGTGTTTGTATGCCTGTGTGTGTGTGTGTGTGTATGCCTGTGTGTATGTATGCTTGTGTGTGTATGTATGTGTGTATGCCTGTGTGTGTATGTGTATATGCCTGTGTGTGTATGTATGTCTGTATGTATGTATGCATGTATGTATGTATATGTGCGTGCGTGCATGCGTGTGTGCGTGCTCACTCCTATGTGCATGTCACACTTGCCAGTGGCTCCAGAAAAGGATAGATGAGTATCTTGCAGCAGCTAAAACTCTAAGTCGCAGATTTCAAGCACATTTCTTGAAACGACTCTTCTAGCAAGCGCCAGGGCCAGAATCATGACGTGGGGATCTCCATTCTACGTCCCTTCCTGGGGTCAGGAGGCTATGGACCATAGCACATATGACACAAAGAGGTGGACAAGCAGGGCAGCAGGAGCCCTCTGAGATAGAAGACCCCAGCCAGAATCACTTGCGGCTTACCCGGGTGCAGCTGGTACCATTGCCAACCGCTAGCACGAGGAGAGAGTACCCAGGTGGAGGGGATCTGTTTTTGAAATACTTCACTCTCCACATAGGAATTTCAACCTTTTCTGAAAACTGAAGCCAGCAGATATGGAGCCAGGGGTGGCTAGCAAGGCTTTCTCAAGGAGAGGCTGCAGGCATATTCCTAGAGCACTCACTTGAAAAGGATGGATGTTTTCAGAAAGGAGACAAGAAGAAATGGCGCTTCTCGATTGTGTGTGATGAATTAAACAGTTTCCTGTTGCAAAACTTATGAAGGGAAAATTGTAAGAATACCAATTATCGCTAGGAACATCACTGAGTTAACACATTATGCAAATATCTGCCCAGTAAAAGAACTCCAGCTGGACATGGTGAGTCAGAATTAGGCTCCGATTCACCCCTGCGGGGTGTTAATAGTTTGGTAGAAAAGTTAAGAGTAGAAAGAATTTCATACATAATGAAAATATTCTATTCAGTGAAGAAAGTACAGATAAATAACCGTGGGCAGTCAACAGAGGAGGATACCGTTTCCTGCTAGAGGAAACCTGGGGAGCCCATTAGTACACTCCCACGAGGAGAGCACATTTCAACTGGATCTGGATGATTGGTAAAACTCTGGACGCGTAGGAGTGGTGACAGACTGCTACGGAGTTTGGTACCTCCACCTGGATATTCAAGGCCTGTATACCTTCAGCTGAAGTAACCATGACCAAGGTACCGGGGACTTAAACACGATAGAAGTTTCCCTTTCTTGTTCAGTAGTCTAGAGGTGGAATGATGCCCCCACTGTTCTTCCATTTTCTTGCTGTGCAGTCATGAACATCAGTTCCCTTCTCCATGAACTAGCTAGATGTCCCAGGTCCTACCACAAAGGACCTTCCAGGATGCAGGAGAGAAGGAAAGAGATGTGGAAGCCAGGCCTCTAGCATAGCAACTTGACAGTTATATATGTTACTTTTTTTTAACCCTCACATTGCATGTAGTTGCCAAGAAAGCCTGTAACTGCTAATACTATAAATGAGTAGTAAGGAGCACAGAGAGAGAGGCAGCAATTCGCCTTGGCCCATTTTCGAAGGCTGTAACAAAATACACAAGAACTATAGTGGGAGGCTGGGAAGTCAAAGATCAGGGGAGCAATCTGCTCATGCTGCTTCAACACACAGCAGAAAGTGAAAGGGAAAGAGACATGTGGGACAAAAGTAAGGTCTAAGGGTGGGCTGTGCTTTATAACAATCCACTCTCTTGGCAACTAACCCAGTACTGCAAGCCTGGGAACCCACCCTCCAAAGAAGACGCCAATCCAGGCCTGAGCATTCACCCTCCATGCCCAAAGAAACCTAAGGAACTAAGCTTCTCAATACACGGACTTTTGAGGGGCCACACTCAAGCTGTGGCACCGTCTGCCACGTAACTCCAAGAATTCTGCCCCCGAGAAACTGTAGAAGTGTGGCCAACCAGCTGGCATCACGAAATGCTTCTCAGATTTGCTTCTAGGCCTTGCTTGTTTGTTCATCTTCTGGGGGTGTCATGAGAAGATGGGTATTAGTTGCTGGGCCATGTTGATGGCTTTCTCTGCTAAAGGGAACTGCCCTCCTCAAAGTGAACTGCATAATGATGGATCAAAGTGGACCATCCAGCCTCTCCTCTCTCCCACAACTCAGGACAGCTCTGAAAAGCCATCCCAGTTTCAAAAGTCATTTTGAGGGAAAAGCTCACCCCCCACTTTATAATCCTATTCCCCCCCCACACACACACACCTTTTACTGCTATGGAAAAATCCCTGTCTAAAAGGTTTCTGATCTGTAAGCCACTCCCCAGAGACTGTTTCTGAAAGGTCTCATATGGGACAATCACTGAACCATCTCCTTGGAAAGAAAGCAAATAAGAGTGAAACCAGCTTCAGGTGAGGTGAGAGATGTCCTGAGCTGTCACATCTCTGTGGATTAGAGCACTGGAAGCTGTTGAAAATAATCTACAAGATGGACTGTGGAGGGAGAGGCAGGACATGGGCAAACTATTTAGGCTATCACAGCCAATGGTAGAGATCTAGGATGAGGAACCACTGACATGGACAACTGACATGGAGTTCTGCTGTTGCAAAATGGAGAGGCAGGGCAGGACCCTTCAGAATCATCAAGTCAAGCATCTGACTGAGTGAAGCAAGTGTGGAGAAGATTAAAAGATGAAGGCTGGTTTTGATATCCAGGGATTTAAATGACAGAGACAGACTGAGAGAGATCTTGATACAGAAAACAAAGATCTGTTTCATCTGGGGAGTGCTGAGGTTGGGGGGACCTAGGCAAAGATATCTGCAGGCTGCTTTGATGGAGGGGGATGGTATTCACTAGTGAGATTCAGTTGGAAATACTTGCTTGAGAACTATGCATAGACATTAACATTTGAGTCAGTTCAAAATGCAACTTAAGCCATAAAGACATGAGGCAGTTTCTAAGGCTGGATATCATCAGAAAAGGAAATGGAGTGAGCTGGAGAGAAGAGACTGAAGTATCTGGGGTAAAATAAGGAATAATCTACAGCAAGAAGTCATTAATTCCAGGAGGTGCTTGCTGTGTCCTGGAAGAAGTGGCTGCTATTGTTCACGAGAACAAAATTTATTCAGAGAGGATGAATTAGATCCTCCTTCTGAATATGCTACAGAATGAATAGTGGGTTTTTATAGAGGACAACACAAAACCAGTCACTACGGAAAATGGGATATATGAAAAAGAAAAATTGAGAATGAAAGAATTTTGATAATATCGCAGCAGAGCAAGACCCATTTAAAAAAGAAACATTTACTTCTACTACTATGACTATAATTGAATTTTCTTGAGGCCGAAGCTGAGATGATAGCATTGTGGCTTTCTAAAATGCAATGCAATGACACTCTAGTGCTTATTAGAGCCAATTTGGATTTATCAGCAGACTAGTTGTTTATCAATAAAGTTACAATAGCTCTTAGCAGAAAAATATTATTCTGGGTCACCATGACACAAAAAGAGAAGAGGGCAGAGATGGGACACAAAGAAAGTTGTTATCAAGCTCAAGTCTTCAAATGATAGCCTCAGAACCATTCACAGAAGAGGTGAGATGCTTAAGATATCTCATTGGGCACTTAGTATTTGGAGAGATGTGGATTGAAAATAAGAAATAAAAGGAGAATGTCGAAAGGGATTCACACAAGGTCATGGCTCTGGTTGAATGGCATTGAGTTTTCAGAAAGTTCTATAGCCTTTCCTTTCAATGTTTTGTGGGAAGGCATAAAATAAGCCATATTCAATCTGCCATGATGAGAGATGAAGAAATTTTTTTTGTTGTTCATTGAAGTTGGAAAATAAGAGCAAGCCTTGTATTTATATGAGACCATCCACTCAGATGAAAGGAGGAAATATAATCAATTTAGCTCATTTGGGCTTTGTTCTCGGACTCTATACCAAGTGGACTGCTGCCATATGTAGTAAAAAGCCTCCAGCTTTTTACAGATGAATGAGTTGTGGACAAGCATCCCTGGAAGTTCTTAGGCTTCCTGCGTCTGTAGAATTTCATTTCCCAGAAAGCCAAACAACTGGTACATCAATCAACTGCACATCATTTTTATTAGCAGACTATCACAAACATTTGCAATGCATGTTATCTCTCTGGCTGACTTTCCTGCAATAAATTATGTTCTTTTCCAGTGCTGGGAGAGAAAATCAAGGCTTTGTCTGTGCCAGGCAGGTGCTCGACCATTGAGCTACATGTCCAGTCCTCCTTCAGTATGAAGACAGTTTGCCAAATAGCTTTACAATTTGTTTGGTTATGACACACACACACACACACACACTTTTTAATGTGTGTGTGTGTGTGTGTGTGTGTGTGTGTATATATACACTTTTATTACAGCCTTTCATTTAAAACAAATACATTTCATAAAACATGATCATTGTATTACTCATTTTCTCAATGCTGTAACAAACTACCTGATAAGAAGCAACTTAAAGGTGGGAGAGTTCATTTCAGTTCACCACTTAAGACAGGTTGCAGTCCACCATGGTGGGGTAGGCATATTAACAGGAATGAGAGGTAGTTAGTCATATTGCTTCCTCAGCCAGAAAGGGGAGCTTGGGCAGGAGGTAGGGCTAGGCTAGCAAACCTCTAGACACCCCACCCCCCGGTTCACTTACTTCTTGTGGTGGGGTGTCACTTCCAAAAACTTTGCTAATCTTTCAAAACAGCATCACCAACTGGGAACCAAGTGTTTCCCACGTGAGACTGTGAGAAACACTTCACATTCAAACCCTGACAGCATCTAGAACTGAACTCCTTGCACAAAAAGTGATTGGCAGCTAAAAATATTAGTGAGATTTTGCTTTGGAAAGGAGGGTGCCCCCTTCCCCACCACAGAAAGAATGAAACCCTGGAAATATCCCTGGGAAAACTATCCCAACCCTGTATGACTCTCCCTGCCTTGGTAATCAAGCCCTTCACTATTCAGTGTGCAGGAAGCTGCTGGCTGGAGAGAGTATTAGATGGCCTACTCCTTGTTCTGGGATCATTTTAGAGTCAGAGAAAAGTGGAAAGTCTGGAACGTTCTGTGCAATGTTAGAACCACAGTTCTTTAGAAAATTTATAAGTGAGTCAGACTTGGAAACGTGACTTTTTTTTTAAAGTGTTCAAGGCTGACAATGTTTGCTTAGCTTACTTGAAGCCTGGGGTCTACTCTTAGCACTACATAAAACTTGATGTGGTACAAACCTTTAATCCCAGCATTCGGGAAGCAGAGGCAGGAGGATCAGAAGTCTAAAGTCTTCCCCTGCTATCAAGCTGAGTTCAAGGTCTGAGTCTCCCAAGACCCTGTCTCTAGTGAGTGAATGAATGGATAAGTAAGTAACTAAATAAACACACAAGTAGATGAAAATTTAAGGTAGCCAGGCCAAGTGGGCATGGGTCTGCTAGCAGATGGGCATGGCTTTAACTTTATTTCTGCTCTTCTGATCGGCTCTCCTGGAGTTTTAGGTATGAAATCTTTTCAATCAAGAAAGTTAAGGAGGAAATTCTATATTCTTCCAACCAGTAGCTTACCCAAACCTGCTGGGCATCAAATAATGAAATGTTTAACACAGATGTGTCTTGGTGAGTGTTTGCCTGGCGTCTTTCTGATCCTGAAACAGATCAGTGCAGTGATCTATAAAAGAATAGAACACTCTACACTCTTCACTTGTGGCATCCAGCTAATGAGGAACAGATATCAAACCAGAAACACAAGAAACAATTTGAAATCATTTTTTTTCTTCTCCTTGATGGTAATGAAACTAGTGTTTCCAGAGGCAGTCAATTTTTAATTGAAATGTTGGATCAGGTTTGTAAGCTAAACAAACAAACAAACAAACAAAACAACAACAACAAAAATTCAAACACCTCAGATGTAGGAAATAGTAAATTTTCATTGGCATTTAATTGTTATCTCAGCTGATGTAACAATCCTGTGCAGAAGCCTTTTGCATTGTTGTTTAATCAGAACCATGGGTGAATGAAGTTCTGGTAAGTCATTTATGACTCCTAGTTTGAATATGAGAACTACACATGGGCTGGAGGAACTAGTATTTTATAAATAATATATTATTTATTTATCATATAAATACTTATGTGTAGAATAAGTAATTTGATTTAGGTTATTGTGACAGTGTTAATTGTCAACTTAACAGAATCTAGAATCACATGGAAAATGGGTCTTTGGGCATGCCTGTAGGGGACTATTTTGACATGGAAAGACCCATGTTAATGGTAGGTAGTCCCGTTTTCTCCCAGAGCAGGGAATCCTGGACTGTGTAATATGGATAAAGCAAGCTGACCATTACCATGTGTTTACTATTGCTTTGGCTCCTAATCAGGGATGAATTGTGACCAGCTCCCTCAGGGTCCTGCTGCTGAGAGCTCCCCATTGTGAGAGACTGTAACCTTGAACTGTAAGCCAAAAAACAAAACAAAACAAAACAAAAAACCCTTTCTTTCTTAGGTTGCTTCTGTTGGCATAGAGAAACTAAGAGAGACAGGAAGTGCAGATACATCAGGAGCAGGAGAGGAGAAATGTACTCTTTTTTAGGAGCTTCCCGCTTTCAAGGGACGTGGGTCACCTGATGTGTGGCTGAGTTTTTCACGAATGTTTGTGTGGGGGGGATGTAGGACAGGGTCTGGGCTGTAGGACAGGGGCTGGGCTGCGGAGAGACAGATGCTGAAGAGGCCTGTGTTCACCACGTACTTTGGGGCATTTCTGTGGTTTCAGATACGTATGTCTAATGGCACTTGAAATCTGGCTGACACAGTCAATTTGATAAGAACAAGGGACTGCGATTGTGTCCAAATGAATCTTGATGCAGTTTCAAAGCATGGGGATCTAAAAAAGTTGGAAGGACTGAACTTGGTTTTGCTTTCACAGCCCCATTTTTCTCCTTGATCTCTGTCATCATGCTGCCCGTGATTTTACGGCCTTCATTTCTCTCTTTGTCCCCTTTTACATGTTCTTATTGATTTTTTACTTAAGTAAAGTTGGCTTCCCCCACAAGAACAAAGACTTTGCCTCTCTTGACTATTGACGCATCCTCTTATGTCTGCGATGGTGAATACCACCGTCTCTCTGCACACGCAGATAAAATATTGAACAAATAAATTACTTTGGTACGGGTGTGTGTCACTGCATTGTGTGGCCCTGTTCTTTGCGTTTCCTTTTTTAAGCTGAGTTCTCTGCTAGCTTGTGGATTCATCGGTAATTTAAGACTTGCCTTGGTGACCTTTGCTGACACTCAGCAGAGGACATGTTTGGAAGCAGTGAGTGAGTGTTGAGTCATATCGATAGCCTCTGACTTACATGGGGATGGACCACCTTGCTCACTGTCCTAACCACTCCAGAGAAGCAGCCATGGCCTAGATGACTACAGGGAATCCATAGTGACTGCTGTCATCCCAAGAGAGGCAGGGCCTTAGGGCACTGTGTGGTGCATTTCTGTCCCTACCCCTGTTTTATTAACTATAGTTAGATAGCTACATATTCTAATGGAGGATGTCCTAAATAACAAAATTCTATTTTTAATGAGTGAGTTTTTCCCTCATCTATTTTATGTGGAGAATAAAGATCACAATCTGAGGCCCTTCGGTAAATGGTATTGCCTTTTTTTCTCCTTCTCTTCCTCCTCCTCTTCATTTACTTATTTTTACTTGAAATGTAAATGATGGCCTGTGCCTGTAATCCTGAAACTCAGGGGGCCAAGGCAGGAGGACTTCAAGAATAAGAAAAGTTCCACCTTTAGGATCAGGGAAATTGTGATCTAAGAACTGGATCAGCAGCAAAAGAATTGTCCTAACTTAGACTTAAACTTGAGCTTTGTTGGTTGCATAGTTTCCAATTAGCTCACATTGTCTTGTGAGGTTTACCTTGTGAACTGGAAACAGTTATTCCCAAGTCCCCAAACAACATACTTTACTGTGTCCCATTTGGAGCTCTTACCCTCCTGACACACTTATGTTTATTAGCAACCATGTGTTATAGTTGTAGCACATGAATGGGAGGCCTAAGTCCATTGATGAAGCTATGAAAATGCTTTTACTTTCTTGATTTAAATTGGATAGAAAAGTCAAGAGAATCACAGAAATGCAGACCCTGGCATCCTTGGGCCACTGGACTAACAGGCACAGCCACTTGCTTCCTCTCGTATAATATTAGAGGAACCAGCCTTAATATTATACATCCCAGGGGCTCAGGGGAGAAACCATGAACGGCAAGGACTATTTTCAGGAAACAGAATTTCAGCACACAGATTTATTCTTCCAAATCTTCTTCTTTGTTCTCCCGTGCACTGGGAGTCCCGGTATTTATAAACTTACAAGCAGTAATCCCTTAGCAGTGCAAAGCCAGGCTTCCAGGGTCAAACGGAGGGGTGATAAGAATCACATAGAGGGGCAGTAATTGTTAATTATCATTTGCAACCCAAAAGGGAAGTGACTAGTGGGGAAATGAATTAACTAAAGGCTAAATTTGGATAATATCTAAGAAGAGGGATCTTATGTGCTCAACTATAATCTTAAATGTGATTGGTAGAAAATGTTAAGAATCTATAAGTTGCTAGGTCAATGGGAGAAAATAAAACTGTCTTCTTTTTTCCTGTGGCTCCTATCTGTCCAAGCTATCTGCTGTTTTTCTGCAGGGTGGGGGAAAGTGTGCTAGGTTGTTAGGCAACCTGTGTACAGCTAGATGCCTCTGGTGATAGTTAAAGGAGATCTGGAACTAGAGGTAAGATTTGGGAAAGGAGGAAGTTTAGCTTAATTGGCACATCCGCCAGGCCTTCTCAAACAGGTAGTCAGGATACTTAAGAGAATACAGAGGTGTCTCTGATAAGGTACATTCCTCCACCTGGGGATGGACCTGGCCGGATGCTGCCAATGACGATAATTACAGGGAGACTTGAACTGGGGTTCTGGCTGCGCATATCTGTCAGCACAGGTTATCTAAATATTCCTTTAGTAGAGGGGAAATGGTGCCCAATAAATGATGGAAAAGCTACAATAGCACACAAGAAACTCTCAGCAGGAAACAGCTGATAATCAAAAGCCAAATATCACCAAGTCTCCTTGAGCCTCAGCTTGACCTCTGGAAGGCCCTTGGCTTCTTCCAGGTATTAGCTTTGTCATAATCAGCTGAAATCCTACTTTGTATATTTTTGTGGCTTACAGCAGCTTCCAGGCTTAAAAAGAGAAACAAACTCTTTCTCTTTTGGCACCATGTTCAGATTTTCTGTGACTTAAGACACTCCTGGCTCACACAGCATGTCACAAAAATTATCTTGAACTAGATGTAGAATGTTTCTTGTGTTTTGATGATTTAACTCAAATCTTTCTAATGGACATAAAATGTTTTTATTTGGGGAGAAATAACTTCGTGTGTTCATAACTGCCACCTACTTTTAGCATTACAATATTTCAATTCCATTCCATTTCAGAAGATATGCCTGTAACCACACCAAAGGAATATCCCCATTCAGAAAAAGTATAATTAAAACTTGAGTACTGAATGAAGAAAAAAAAAAGTGACTGACACTTTGATTCCTTTGCCAAGATACAAGAAAGAAAATTCATCAAAGTTGATCAACTACTCTCATTATTCTAAGCTCAGTTTCAAAACATTGCTGTGATTGGACTCCTGGAGCTCATCGTTGATTACTCCTGGAGCTCTGCTTGCGACCACGGCCGGGTCCCAGGTGGAACTCCAGGAGTCCAATTGACAAGAGAGAGAGAGGGATTCTATATGCAAAAGATATAGAGACCATGATTGGAAAAAGCACAGAGACAACTGGCCAAACTAGTGGAGACACATAAACTGTGAACCAATAGCTGAGGAGCCCTCATGGTACTGGACTAGGCCCTCTGGATAAGCAAGACAGTTGTTTAGCTTGAACTGTTTAGGGGACCCCCAGGCAGTGGGAATGGGACCTATCCTTGATGCATGAGCCGGCTTTTTAGAGCCTAGTGCCCATGGTGGGACATTTCGTGCAGCCTTGGTGCAGGAAGGAGGGGCTTGTACCTGCCTCAACTGAGTGTACCAGGCTCTGCTGACTCCCCATGGGAGACCTTGCCTTGGAGGAGGTGGGAATGGGGAGTGGGTTGGGTGGGAGGGCTAGGGTTGGGAGGAGAGAGGACAGGGGAATCTGTGGCTGGTATGTAAAATGAATAGAAAAATCTCTTAATAAAAAAAAGTTGCTGCTTGCATAACTGAATTCAATCAACATCATTTAAAAATTATTATCTGTGCTGAGAGGGAGGCTCAGTTGGTAAAGTGCCTACCATACAATCATGCAATTGTGAGGACCTGAGTTCAATACCAGCTTCCACATAAAAAGCTAGCATGAGACACTGATCTATAATCTCAGTGCTGGAGGGGCAGAGACAGGTGAATGCCCAAGCTTGCTGAAAGCCAGTTTAGCTGAATCAGTGAGCTCTGGGATCAATGAGACATTCTGCCTCAAAAAATAAAGTGGAGAGTGATTAAGGGAAATATTGGACATGGACTCGTGTGTGTGTGTGTGTGTGTGTGTGTGTGTGTGTGTGTGTGTGTGTGTGTGTGTACATGGAGAAACACCTACGCAGTCACATTCAGTGACAATCCCCCTGCCCCATGCACATATACAAACATGTATACTCATGAGGGTGTGCATACTCAGGCACACATACCATTATTATCTGGGTGTTTGCCACCAAGACTGACACACAAACAGACATGGTCCCCACTCAAAGGCATTCACTTTCTGGAAGGAATGGGAAGGTCGGGGAGGGGTGCAGACATACTTGTGTGACTAGAAGAAGTGGGATAAAACTGCATGGAATCTTGAGCAGAATAGAACAAAGATCCTTAGCCACACAGGAGCTAGGGAAGAGGTCCTCAGCCTGGGAGCCCTGCGCAGCCCGTAAGATGTCTCCTACAGCATCACATAGATGTGTCCTCATTTGTCTGTTCACAGATGTTTCTTCTGCATAGCAATCTATGCTTATTCTTGGCCCCTGACTTTTTTTTTTTTTGAGGCTATGAATCCTACATGGTATGGAGGTAGAGATTTTGTATTATGTTTTATTAATTACTCTTGGGAAAAAAGAGTCTTATTATTAATGAAACCTTAGCCCTTTGTCATGTTGCCTTGTTAGGTAAACAAACATTAAAAAACAAAACAAAACAAAATCACTTAAGGGGTAGATGTGGAGGGGCACACCTTTAATCCCAGCACTCAAGAGGCAGAGATAGGTGGATCTCTGTGAGTTCAAGGCTAGTAGTTTCTACATGTAGAGTTCTGGGTCACCCAGAGCTACACAGTGAGACCCTGTCTAAACAATGAAATCACTTAAGTTATGTTATCCTTTGAAAATGAGGAGGCCAAAAGACAGGACGAATTCAAAAGTCGATACCTGTAATAACTACTCTTGAGTTGCTGATCTCATTGGAATAAATAAAACCAAGGCTAGACAAAGCTGCCAGAGAGGCCCTGTGGGCGTTGTGAGCTTCTGGAAAGAATGGACAGAAATTTAAGTTCTCACGGACGCACACAGAAAGGAAACCACTATAACACCTATTGCCACAGCTGTGGCACCACAGCTCCCATTCATTAACCATTGAGGCATCTTGACCTGGTCAGTCAGGAATCTATGAATGAACTATTCCTGGACCCCTGGGTAACTTTCCTCTTTCACACCTTTTGGAACTGATGTCCAGTATCATCTGACTACTGCACTGCAACTTGTCCTTGTGAATTGGATGACACTTAAGGAGTGACTCATCCACTTAACCCAATGGGCCTTCCAGGAAATTGTTCCTGTTTATTGCTATTTTCAAATGGTGGAGAAGCACAAAATAATGAGCGAGAAATAATTTTAGTTTTACTCTCTGATCCCAAGTGTTAAAGAAGCATCCCATTCTTGGAGACTGCCCCATCATTTGCAAACGTAATGTACTGCTGAGGATGCAAACTGTCCACATAACCGCTCTTGGATTCCATTAAAATTAATCGGAAGTCCCTTTTAATGTCTTTGAAAATTGCTTCAAGTGGCAAAAATCAGAAAATCTACCCATGGGGCACATTCAGCTAATTACAATTTGCTTCTCAACTAGTCATTCTTAGCTGTATGCTGCAACTTCATAAAACTCAAACAACCCTGGGTAACAAGAGCTAGACAAACCAGTTATTCACCTAAGTGCAAATAATTTCAAATGACCCTTCATTTCTCCAATATTTCTTTCTTAAAAAATGATCTGAATGAGTATTTTGCTTGCATGTATATCTTATGTATCACTTGCGTGTGTGATACCCATAGAAGCCAGAAGAGGGCATCAGAGCCCCCTGGAACTGGAGTTACAGACTGAGCCTCCATGTGGGTGCTGGGAATTAAACCTAAGTCCTCTGGAAGAGCAGCCAGTCTGAAGACCCATCTCTCTAGCCCCTCTTCAATATTTTCTAACAACCCAGAGTGGTGATGTGGTGAGCTGATCTCAGATGTGTGTTTCTCTGTCTACGGAACCACTTTGTGTTCCCTCCCAGTTGGTATTGGGGAAGAAACAGAGAAATAAGGATAAAGACAGCAAGAAGAGGAGAGAGAGACGGGGCGTGTGTCTGTAGGTGCACACCACTTAGTCAGGACATATAAACTACAGTGAAGAAAGTTAAGTGGAGACAAAGCCATACGCTAACATTTACCAGTTAAATAACCCTAGAGAAATTGTAACCTAATAAAACAGGAAAGAAGGAAGATCAAGATGATGTCTTCCTTAGGATTACATGGGGCCACATATATAAAAGGATACTTTGTAATTGGTAAGTGCCAACCACATGTGAGCAGAGAGATTCTAGTATGTAAAACTGAAACCATTAGGACAAGACATCATGAAGATGACAACCTTTATGTTCAATGACGAAGTTTTTACTTACATGTTTTGATGGCAGTTTCCCTTAATCTAACTACATAAATGGGGATACCATGTTTATCTAGCAATTATGACTATGACAGTCACATTTGGGATTAAAAGTCATACATTTTCCCACCTAAAAAAAACTCTCCAAATTTTCCTGATAAATTGGGAAATATAAAATATTTATTATAAGCTGGGTGGTGGTTGCTTATGCCTTTAATCTCAGCACAGAGTCAGAGGTAGGCAGATCTCTAAATTTGAGGCCAACCTGGTCTACAGAGTGAGTTCCAGGACAGCCAGGGCTACAAACACAGAGAAGCCTTGTCTAGAAAACACACACACACACACACACACACACACACACACACACATACACACACACAAAAAAAATATTTACCATAATAGAGTATGTGGTAGATAGGATCTTTGTCTAAATAAAAACATTCAAACAGCGATTATTTTTTTAAGTACAAATTGTGTAGTTATATTTATGAGGAATGTTTAACTATGAATTCTATTTTAGGGTAGATGTATAAAAGTTTTACTGAAACTCAAAAGTTCCAGTGTCAAGTAATAACATTGAAAAAAAAAGTATCTTAGCAGTCACCACTGTGTCTTAAGATTTTTACTTTGAAGAGTCTTTGCTTCCATTGACAAGACCTGCTTGGGGCCATCTGGTTGGGAGAGCAATGTCTCAGTGTCTTAAGCAAGGATGGCCATTCGACCTATCTTCACACTTACACACAAGTGGAAGGCAACAGTAGCAGCCTTTACATTCACTCCTCCTTAGCCCTTTCTTCCAGGAAAGTCAGAAGTGTCACTCAGTCTGTACAAGTGGAGTTTAATCTCTCCATCCCTGATCACAAAGGCCCTGATGGCCAACATCTTCTCCACTCTTTTGATACCCTCTTGTCTTACTTCAGTAAAACCCTTAGATTCCTTCATTGCCTCAGTCATTTTCTCTTTATCCTGCCTCTTTTTATCTAACCCATTTACATCCCTGAGCGCCCTCTGTCTTTATTACCATCAGCATCTTATCCTGAATTTTCAGACTGATTTCATGTCATAACGACCATTCTTCTTTTTTGTTTCAGTCAGTTGAATGCCCCAGGAGAACAAGAAAAACCCTAGTATTCGTCATATTTTTGCCACATGTAACATCTTCCCAACTGTTTTCTTTGTATGATTTTATTCTATCCTGAGGAAACAATGAATGAGAGTTTTGCCCATTTTGTAAGCAAGAGGACGGTCTCATAGGGGTTAATCACATTTCTTCAGGTGTTGCATCAGTTCAAAGATACCATCAATCATAGACACCTTGTTATTTTTTAAAAGTAAAAGGAAATGCTGCAAATCTAATTGCCAGGGTGCTTTAGTTGACAGATACATTCTGATCTCAGGCATGTTAAGTGTACAAAAAAGTTTTTTTTTTTTTTTTTTTTTTTTTTTTTTTTTTTTTTTTTTTTTTTTTTTTTTTTTTTTCTGAGAGTCGGTGAGCTATGACAAGCTTTGAAAGACACACAGATCAAACCCAGGCAACTGGGATCCAGAGAATAATTGCCATAATTATGTTATTCTGCTTCATAAAAACTATTCAGGCATACAAAGTAGCACACTACAAATTCATGGTCTCGTACATTATCTGAGCCTTTGCTTTCGATTTTTAATCTCTGTCTTCTCTCCCAGCCCTTCTTTCCATTCTTGCCTGCAATGGCTACTCCAAAGCTCTTCTACTCTGTCTAGACTCTCTGCCTATCACTTGCCTCCTTTACTTTTGACCTTCACTAGGAAAATTGGGACTGTCAATTATCTCCCTCGGCTGCTTCTTCCCTGTCTCCATAATACCCATGACACCCATGTCCATACGCACCCTTTCTTCTTTCCTGTTTCAGAATGCAAGCTGTCTGCCTTTCTTGTAGGTGTTGGCTCCTCTTTTTTCTCTTACCCTTCTGCTTCTCACTTCTGACATTTTTAAATCGCCCTTCCTCGATGCTCACCACTGCTTCTCTACTGGGTTCCCTACCTCAGCTGTGATTATGACCAAGATCCAATCCCTAATCTCTATTCCTGTCATCCTCTCCCTGTGTATCAAAATTCTATAGGGAAAGGCTCAGGTACTGTTATCATTTCCTAACTTTCCATGCCTGCCTTTGCCCACCACAACTCCACTGACACTGAGATGAAATCACTCTTAGTAGTCTCATCAATGACCTTCTATTTCCTTAGATTCAGTGGAAACATCTTCCCTTCATTTTATTCGCATCCTTTACTGAATCTGTGTGATTCAGTCGGCTTCTTCCTACTTGGTGAAATTCTCTTTCATCAGCTCCCAAGTGTTTCACACACTGCTCTGACTCTTCTAAGCTCTTTGTTTCTCAGTTACTTAACCATTGACCTTACCCAAGGTTTTTCCTCAGGCTACCGTTAACCTACTTTCCATAATTTTTGATGGTCTAAACAATTGCCTCTATTTGATGAAATCCAAAATTCAGGCTTCTTAGCCATCTCACATGTTTCTCTGTAGTTGGTATATCTCTGCCTACATAGGATCTCCATTGGATGTCACTCATCTCACCCTTAATATGTGCAAGACCCAACCCCATACTTTCCCAAATCTGTTCAATGGCAATTCCAAACCTCCAATTATTTAGTCCCCAACTTGGTGTTAACTTTAACCTCTGTCTTTTACTTGCTTTCCCTATAGAGTCCATCAAAACATCTTTTACCTAGGACAATAGTAGTAACAAGAGTCTGATCCCTTTGCTAGGTTCCATAGGATCTCTCTATGTCTGTGTTCACAGGCTATGCTAAAATGTTGACTTTTCTGGTAAGGATGTTTAAAAGGTAGTGGGTTCCTTGATATCCAGACCACAATCTTATCTCCACACCCACTTGGGGGCAAACAGGAGCAGGTATTATCTGCCCAATTTAAAGACAGAAACTGAAGTATGAGAGAAGAAGGGAAAACTCAGAGCCCTACTGGACTTCTTCAGAGCTCTTCTTCTTCTTCTTCTTCTTCTTCTTCTTCTTCTTCTTCTTCTTCTTCTTCTTCTTCTTCCTCTCCTCTTCCTGTTCCTCCTCCTCATGCTCCTCCTCCTTCCCCTCCTTCTTCTTCCTTTTCTGTTTTTCTTTAAGATATATTATTTATTTATTATTTTTAATTTTTATTAAGTTTTTTTTAATTCATTTTATATACCAATCACAGATCTCCTTCTCTTCCATCCTCCTGTCCCCCAGCCTTTCCCCTCAACCTACCCCACCCCCCATTCCCTCCTCCAAAAAGGTAAGGCCTCCAATGGGGAGTCAACAGAGCCTGGTACATTTAGTTGAGGCAGGTTCAAGCCCCTTGCCCCTGCATCAAGGCTATGTGAGGTGTCCCTAGAAAGTCAGCTCATGCACCAGGGATGGATCCTGATCCTACTGCCAGGGGCCCCCTTAAGCATATCAAGCTACAAAATGCTTATGCAGAGGGAGAAAGAAATCAGAGCTCTTCTTAACGTTACCTCCGGAGGAGGCTGGTTATCTGAGGCTTCAATAAACCTCACTGTAAGGTCCCTAAGTAACCATGGATACTGTCAAGTTGGCACAAAAGCCTTCAGGTAATAGACAGTACAAGAGTTTTTTAGGATGCTGGGTACTTTTAGGAAAGACATGATAAGGAAGGCCCTTCACCTGAGAGCCCTTATCTGGGAATGTTTTAGTTAAGGTGGGCACCAATGCCCAGCAATGCCCTTGAGAAAGTGATGGGCTTCATCTTGAGACTAAGGTCTTGATTAACTGAAAGGAAAACAAAAGGAAATCCATCCAAGCTGCTTCTTCTTTTTGGTGATCGAGGATTCTGGGGAGAAATCAGAGAGGGAAAAATAAGGCCACCCTCAGTAGCCCAGGCTAAAAACAACAAGAACTCTCTAACTTGGATCAAAGATGAAGAAGAGTTCACAGCCTCCCCATACTTTGCCTCCATCCACTCCAGGACCTCAGTGGGGGTAGGAGAAATTCAGAGTCTGGCTGGAATTTGCCATTGTTTCTTCTCCCGACCCCAATACCTCATGTAGTCCTCCCTCACACACTTTGAGACTCAGGCGAGACACTAGTGAGAAGCCAGGTTGGGGCCTCCACTGTCTCCCAGACAGGAGTCAAGCTGAGCACCAACTTTGCAGCGCTGTGACTCTCCAGGTAGGTAGGTCCTGGGAGCCAAGCCACACAAAAGGTGGGCGTGGGCCCTGATTAGGGAGGGGACCTGCAGCCAACCCCCTGGTTCCGAACTCCAAACCTCTGCGGGGGAGGAGCAAGGAGGGTTCTGGAGACTGGAACCGGGACTTGGGGGCGAGAGGCAGTGGCAGTTTGCAGGTCCTTTGACGTAGTCGAGCACTCCCACTGCTTAAGAAGAGGCACGCTGGCATCCAGGACGCGGAAGCTGGGGACAGTCACCTGCTTAAGGAGCAGCTTGAGTGCGTCCTCCCTGGGCACTCGAGGGATCGCGGGTAGCGCAGGTGAGCGCAGAGCGGCGCCCTACAGACCCACAGCAGAGGCGCGGGACGACGAGGTGAGTGGGGGGCCGAGATCCTGACCCTGAGGCTCCGCCTGGGAGGGTGAAGCAGCGAGAGCAGGTGCCTGGACCAAAACTCGCCAGCACTGGCTTCTCAACGCACAAGGGGACTCCTGCGTTAGCGAGCCCACCCCTCTGAAGCTCCTAAACGGAGCCCCTTTCTGAAAAGTCTTTATCAGCTAGATTATTAGCACAAGCCCCTGGAGAGTCCCAGGACATGCCAACTTCAGCACCCCGGATAGCACCTCCTCCTTCTAAAAACTTCACCTGGCTATCAAGGCTGCAACTCTTGAACAGAGAAAACCCTTTGGGTGCGACTTTGATATTTCAGTTCAATAAATACAATCTTTTCAAGTAAAGCTAATCTGAAAATGATATAAAACTAAAATTTTTGAGTGATCCGCTGTTTCAAACACGACCCTTCAAGGCTAGGTATGTTCAAAGACAGGTTCTGAAATCGTTCTTTAGCAGTGCTTCCGAAAGTCCCGACGCTGAGCAGAGAAGAAAGAGCCTGTCTGCTGGTGTTATAATTCCTAATTGTGATGTGGAAGTAAGCAGGGTGTGTGTCCCTCCGATATTTCTTTCTTTATGTTGAATTGCTTAACCATGATACACATTCTGTATAGTTGGGGAATAATCAGATAAACTTTTAATTTGGAGGAAATTATAATTTCTATCATCTCGAGGGTGTAATTTCTCATTGCACTTGTCTGAAGTGGGAACGTAAGAACCAGTTAGAGGTGACATGTGGCTGTTCAGATGATTTTATTACAATAGACATTGAGAGCTAGAAAATTTGAGTGAGAGACAAACCATTGTCCTTTAAATTCTTGGGATTCATTGCCGGCTGAGAGAAATTGGAAAGCATTATCTTTATTAAAGCCTTATCAGGATTGCATAGCATTTAGACTTGCAACATGTCTATCAGTATTACTTTGTCCTTCAGTTTCAAAATACATTTATCCACACGTTAAGCATCAATGATGGACTTATTTCTATTATGATGTCTTGTAAGTTTTCAAAGCTTTTAAAAACTAAGAGCTACTATGAACATGAAAGCATATAAGGACAAAAGCTATAAAATTCTTAACTGTATGTAGTGTAGTTTTGTGTTTTAAAAAAGGCTAGGTTTAAGAGATAAAAAAAAAAAAGTAAAGTCATGTGGCAGAATTTTAGTTTTCACGTAGTATTCTTTTAAGCTGCATTCCAGGGTAGACAGTTTCACTGTTTAGCCATCTCGCAAGGAGCACATCTTGGGAATTCTTCTTAGCATGGCTGTCTTGGTTGTGTACAACCTGGATTGGGAGTAGGGTCATCTAGGGAGAATGAGGCTTGTGACATGGGGAGAAGGGGAAGTCTCTTCCTAATTAGTAATGGTGGTGTCTTTCTTCTCCGACCGAGACTCTCAGGGGCACACTCGTTTCTCTTATGGTGTGGAAAACAATCTGGGACTGATGTATTTCCATGTGTACAGTTGCAGGACCATGGCTGATCCTGGGACCAGAAGAGGGATCCACTGCCCTCTGAGTCTCACCTGCTCCCTGCTCATTGTGGGACTGTGCTGTGTGTCTCCTTTGTTCTGTCACAGTCAGACAGACCTGCTGGCTCTTCACCAAGCTGATCCTCAGTGCTGGGAGTCCTCCTCAATGCTCCTCTTGGAAATGCGGAAGCCTCGTGTTTCTAACACTGTTTCTGGCTTTTGGGATTTTATGATCTACCTGAAGTCATCTGAGAACTTGAAGCATGGGGCACTGTTCTGGGATCTGGCCCAACTCTTCTGGGACATCTACGTAGACTGTGTCCTCTCCAGGAACCATGGCTTAGGAAGGAGGGAACTGGCTGGAGAGGAAAAGAAGGAAAAGCAAAGCTCAACAGTGCTGCCTTCGGGGATCAAACAAGGTGCATGGCCCTGGCCTGTTGAATTTGTCTATCAAGTGTGATGTGCTAATGTGTGAGGAAGAGGGAGTGGCCCTATTGGAAGCCATTATCACATACAGTCTTTTAAAGGGTTGGATGTCGGATGTCAATAGAGTTCAAATAACAGAATAGCTGTTTATGTCAACATAGTGGGTCCACTCTAGTACTTCATGTGAAATGTCATTAGGGGGAAGGAGAGAGATGGGGGGGGGAGAGGGAGGGAGAGGGGGGAAGGGGGAGATGGAGAGGAAGAGAGAGGGAGAGGAGGAGAGAGGAAGAGAGAAGGAGAAAGAGGGGGAGAGAGAGGGAGAGGGGGAGAGAGAGGAAGAGAGAGGGACAGAGGGACAGAGAGAGAGGGACAGAGAGGAGGAGAGATGGAGAGAGACAGAGAGGGAGAGAAGGGGGAGAGATGGAGATGGAGAGAGAGGAAGAGAGAGAAAAAGAGGGGGGGAAAGAGGGAGGGAGGGGAGGGGAGAGGGGCAATGTATAAATGCAATGTAAAGATGTAAGGCTTGCCCCAAAATGAAGACTTATTTATTATTTATTGATAACTTGAATGTAACTTGGTGTTTTCTTGGTGTGGAAATAATAAGATATGGGTAGGCGCTGGTGGCAGGGAGATATTTGTAGCATGGGAAATCTTGCCCCCTTTAAAGTGAAGACAAACCATCGCTTTCATGCAAATGAAGGAGCATCTTGAGAGATACTTAATTGATGACACCAAGAGCAAAAATATCCATGAGCCTATATTTATTCCTTGTTGCTGTTTGAATGAATCACAAATAAGTCACAAACTTCTACTAAGTAATTAATTTTTATTAAGTTGTAACTTCTTGAAAGTTGGGGAACTTTTTTCACTGCAGTGAATACCATATACTAATTCAAATATAGTCTTCTCTAGAGGTCTAGAAGAAACATTACATATATAACATTAAAGTCCGAGGGAATGAGCCCCTGTAAGTTCCGAGAGACACCTGAGCCCTAATCATACACTTTTCCTCCTTCCTTCTTGGGTGTCCTTTTCCATCCATAAGTTTCCAAATCTAGTAGCAAGGGCTGTTTAGGTGTAGTTAGAATTATTTGTGCGCTGGTGGAAAATCAAGGCATAACTAAGCTTTACTAGTGAATGTTTAATTATGAGCACTGTTATGTGACTCTAAAATGGTTCAGTTGAAGAAACATCTGTCAATAACAGTTCCATAGCTGCCCTCTCCTAAGATTTTTACAGGGTGCTTCTAAAATACATGGTTTGTAGTCTCAGTGACTAAAAATTCCTCATGATTCACTGAGCCAAGAAACCAGACAATCCTCTACTACTATTTATATAAGTAGGTGTAACAGTAACTTCCTCCAGTTCTGCTTCTCAGATGAAATATTCTCTCAGCAGATTTGCTACTGAAGTGAAAATACATGATGGCCATCCTTAAAGGTTGGTTTCCAGTATTTTAAAAACATACCTAGCCGAAGCCTCCCAGGCATCAGCATCAATTAGTAAGGACCATATATTTTCTTCTTCTGAAGACCCTGATGGTGGTGTGTAAGACTCCATCTATCCCCATCAGAGCTAGCTGTTCTGCTCAAGGCACCACTGTTTTCAAATCCCGCCTCCACTTTCCATAATGATGAGACATGTCTACAGAATAAACGAAGGAAATGTTATAGTATTCAGCTGAACATGAAAAAAAATACACCTCTAAAACTTCAGCTCTGGAAGTCACTTTCTGCTCTTCACTGGAGAGTTCAGATGGACTCATCAGGTCTGCAAACTTTAGGAGAAGTTGATCTATAAATAGCTTGGTAGCAGAAGCCAACATTCCCCTCTACTAAAGTTATTTTAATGTTTTGCACAAGCAATTGTTTGAAGATCAGGAAATGAGATTTTCCATTTGGTTGGTCTAATCACAGTAGGATGGGGTCTCGGGTCAAGGAGACACATGTTTGAAAGTTAAATAGTTACAGGAACACTGTGATTTCCTTTCAAGAAGCCTCACTCAATCTCTAGTGGTTCAAGCTGGCTCTGAATGTACCAGGGTAGATCCTCTAGTGAATTTTTCTTTTGTTCCTGGGGATGGAGTGCTATGAAGTGGCAATGAAAATGGGGGTGAAGAGGTGTTTGTCCCTGTAGTTCTCGGGGAAATCATAGCATTAGGGCATAAGGATATAACTAAAATTACTGCATACGTAATACACAAAAGGGTTCTTGCTCTTATGTCATTTACTTTATAGCCATTTATGAAATTTTCCTATGAATTATCTTTTGCTAAATTATGTGATCCACGAAATACTGTTTTTAATATATAACATTTGTTAATATTGTATCAGCAAATCTGAAAACAAAAGATATCAAATAGGTATGGAACCTTGGGAAAGTTAATTTGTGTATTTAATTCTTACTATTTTCACCAGAAAAAGGAGGCTATGAAAGAATTAGATGGATCACAAAGTCTCTCCATGTTCTCTGTTTGTTCGAATGTTCTGTGATTCTATGAAAAGCCCTTACTAACTCTGGAGACACTGGAAAAGCTTTACCCCCAGAACAGGTGACCGAGCTGAATAATGACCAGGACACCATGGCTGTTCATAACAATGATAAACAGGGACAGAAGAGGCCGGAAATAAGAGTTCTAAAAAGTCTGAGGGCTGCAGATGACGTTATGAGTAAAGATTCCAAAGATTACTTTTAATCTAGAAAGACACTAACTAATAATAGCTGGATACTGACAAATACATTTTAAGGAAGCCCTGAATAGGATCCGTATACCCAGGTTTCATCTCCAAATTTTGATGAGGTTAACGACTCTGGAAAGGCGCAGTCAAGAGGGAGAGAAGAGATGAAAGGTGATGGAGGAGGGGAGAGGAGAAGGGAAGAGAGGGAGTGAGGGAGTGAGTGAGGGGATGGGCAGGGCAAGGGCGAGAGACTGATTGATTTAGGATAGTACACTGATAACTCCCAAAGAAAAGATAGCAGACTTCAGGTTCACTCCTAAGCCTGTGAAGACAAAGATTTCTGTGAAAATAAAAAGATTTTGAGGTGCAATATTATCTGTGTAAAAATGACACTTTCTTCAACAGATTTTGCTTTGCTACTAAGAAAGATGGAGGGAGGTGGGGGGAGAGCAATCTGCATTCCTAGGGCTGACAGTTTGTATGCTCCCAAACAATTGTGAGCTGTTTTGTTTTTGTTTGTTTGTTTGTTTATTTTTTTAATTTTTTTTTATTTTGTGGAGGGGGGAGTTGTAATGAGAAAAGTTAAAATTTAGATTTATAATCTGATGATGTTTATGATAGGTGCCTAACGAATGTCCATAGTTCTTATTTTTAAACATTACACACAGAAAACCCTGCTTCAGTGGTGTGGATAGATTCACAAATGTCTGGTTCTCTGATTTACTGTAAGGAGTTTCCCAAGTTGCATAATCAACAAGTGTCCATCTGTAACTTGATTGTCAGGAAGTGTCACGAGGAGCAGCCAATGCTGTGGCACAAGACTCTTCATTCCAATATTATTTATCAAAAACCATGGAGATAATCCAAATATCCACAATAGGGTAATAGTTAAATAAACCCCAGAGTGTTTCTGAAATAAGGACAACACTGTCTGGAAGGTTGTGTTATTGAAGGTTTAAAATGTTTGATGTTTCTATAGTAAACATATAGTGACTCTTTAAACTTTAAAAATCACATGCTGGTTTAATTGACAAATGTTATAAATGATAGTAATTTATTTCTCAGGAAGTAAAATTCACAGGACAGAAAACACTGCAAATATGAGTTTACATATATGTTCTACCTATATATAGAATCGTGAAGTTGGAGTAACAAAAACATCTTTCTTTCCTTGAAGAACAACAACTAACCTCAGTGTAATGTAGTGACCTTACGAAGCTCCTTCTCTCTACTTTCAGGTGCCTATTCTCAGCTCTTAAGAACCCCTTTCTTAAAGAAGAAAAAGTTGATTGGAGATTTGATAAGCATGTACATGCGCAGGCGGGGCTCTAGGGTTGGTGGAAAAGAGAAGCCGGAAGTAAAGAGAAAACAAAGCTACCTTCAGAACTAACTAGAGCCTTGGAATTAAAAATAGAAAAAAAAAAAAAAAGATTATTTTCCTATCAATCATTTATGCATTTGAAGTCAAGTAAATGTCCAGAGGTGAATATCATGCCACGTTCTCTAAGAGCACTTCGTTTTTCAGCATCTTGGTTGCTAGCCGGTCTCTCCATACGGTGATTACTTCCTGAACACTCCGCTGTCTACAGGAGCCAAAGACCTTCCTGTTCTTGGGGAGGCCTGGCATCACTGATGAACTAGACGGCCACACATTTAGCTTGCATAAACCACATGCATCACCAGCCATTAACCGACTGCGGCATTGCTTATGAAGCTGGTACAGACGGACGACACGCATGAATGATATTACTGATGGTCTGTGATTCTCGACCTTGTCTGAGAAAATAGTTTTGAATACGGAATGAAGAAGAAACCACGGGGGGAAATAAAACGTTCATCTAATGAAAACAAAATTAATAAAAGCTTTGGCTCCCAACTGGTGTTATTGGATTCTCTTTATTTAAATCTTTAATACTAGCACAAACCGTGTCCAAACTCTAATAAGATAGCATAATTATCTTTCAATTATGTATTTGCTGTTTGATTAAATATTAAAGCTCTATAAGTGGTTATACTTTGCACCGAAAAGCAAAATAAAATGAGAGTGAATGTGATATAAGAAGAACCTTTCAATATTTTTTTCCTTGAAAAATGATCGGCCTGAATGAGGTCCGTCACAGCAAAGCCCCATTAACAACTGCCTGTGAGATCTAGACAAAACATTATTTTTACCTCAAATTATTCCCATATTTCTAATATTTCTCTTAAAACACATGCTTGACAAGGAGTTTGAATTTCACATATATTAGCAATTAGTCTCAGGGAAAGTGTCACTGTTTGGGGCCCTCCTCAAACTAGAGAAGTTGTCTAAAGGTTATCAGAAGATGCAGCTTCATTGGAGGATTAGCTGGGTCCTAACAACATGGGATGGAACCCTGGGAAGAGCTGGTGGTGGGTGGTGGGGAGATGCCATGGTGGTGGTGGGGGAGATGCCATGGTGGAGGTGGGGAGATGCCATGGTGGTGGGTGGTGGGGAGATGCCATGGTGGTGGGTGGGGGAGATGCCATGGTGGTGGGTGGTGGGGAGATGCCATGGTGGTGGGTGGTGGGGAGATGCCATGGTGGTGGGTCGGGGGGAGACACCATGGTGGAGGTGGGGAGATGCCATGGTGGTGGTGGGGGAGATGCCATGGTGGTGGGTGGGGGAGATGCCATGGTGGTGGGTGGGGGGGAGACACCATGGTGGTGGGTGGGGGGAAGACACCATGGTGGAGGTGGGGAGATGCCATGGTGGTGGGTGGTGGGGAGATGCCATGGTGGGAGGTAGTAGGAGAGATGCCATGGTTGGGCACAGTAGGGGAAATGCCATGGTGGTGGGTGGTGGGGAGATGTTATGGTGGGAAGTAGTAGTGGAGATGCCATGGTGGTGCGTGGCGGGGAGATGCCATGGTGGTGGGTGGCGGGGGAGATGCCATAGTTGGGGGTAGTGAGGGAGATGGCAGCCTTTGGTTTTGGTTGACTGGGAGAATGAGAGCATTAAGAAGCTAGCACTCTGACTACTTTTACACACAAGCTCTTGCTTTGCATCTATCCTGTTTTCTCTAAGATGTTTCATCAAATTCATGAAAAACGTTTTGAAAAGATCATTATCTTTTACAAACTAATGGAGGGCCATGGCTCTTGGAGAATAGCCCTGCTTTCTCTTCCTCCCTCACCGTGGCACTCCAAATAGGAGCTGGCAGGTTTGTGTGTGTGTGTGTGTGTGTGTGTGTGTGTGTGTGTGTGTGTGTTTGATTGTGGTAGTTTGAATGTAATTGGCCCCCCTAATACCAAAGGGAGTGGCAGTATATATTATTAGGAAGTGTGGCCTTGTGGAGTAGGTGTGATCTTGTTGAAGGAAGTGTGTCACTGTGGAGGTGGGCTCTGAGGTCTCATATGTGCTCAAGATACCTACTGCCCAGTGTCACAGACCATTTCCTGTTGCCTTTAAGATATAGGACTCTCAGCTCCTTCTCCAGCACCACATCTGCCTACATACTGCCATGTCCCACCATGATGATAATGGACTCAACCTCTGAAACTGTAAGCCAGCCACCCCAACTAAATGTTTCCCTTTATAAGAGTTGCCATGGTCATGGTGTCTCTTTACAGCAATAGGAACCCTAACTAAGACACTGATTTCTTTTTTCCATAAAGGGTCAGGACATGAATGTTACTGGTTCTGTGGGCTGTCCTGTGCTGCTTGCCATAATGGTTGTCTGTCAAGGTAGAACTGGAGGAAACAGAGCCACACCTGTTCAAAATAGCAGGGTTGCCGTCCAATAAGGGTCAACACAGCAGGCTGTGGTCCAGTGAAATGTGGACCCTGAAATTTGAGTCCATACAGCTTCAGGTGTCACAAAATCGTCTTGTCTTTTGTCCCTTTCAGCCATTAAAACAAACAAACAAACAAACAAACAAAACAAAAAAACAAACACCCCCCCCCCAAAAAAAAACCCAGCACTTTTAGCTCATAGCCTGTACGAAACAGGCAATGGGCAGCTATAAAGTGCTGACCTATGCTGTGGTGTGTGCTTATCAAGCTCGTGAGTAAGACTCCTGGATGATACGTGAAGGAAAGTGACTATATTCAGTGGCAAAAGCTAAATAAAAATTTTGGTTGACTGAAAAGAAAAAAATCAAATATTGGGATTAGATTGAGAGAAAACATAGTCCTAAACATGGGCCTTACTGCCCTTCGTAGGCAATTCTAGGAATGATTGATCAGTCTTCCTGTAACAAGGACTGAAAGCCAAGACGTCAGAGTCACAGCAGTATTTATTGAGAGAAATAAGAGATTAGTGGCAAGTACAGAGCCAGGCACGGGTTCAAATCCGGCATGAAGTGTCGGCTGAATGACTTTGGAAGTCATTTGATATCTTAGTGCCTTCTTTTTTCTTATAAAAGAAGCTAAAGATTCCTTAGGTCTGTCGTGAGAATTGAATACGGTAATGCACAGAAGATACTTAGAAACTGTGTTCTAACGGTAAAAGGATGTTAGGTATTATTCTAGATAGCAATATAAACATCAGCTCTAACAATTCAACACCAGGGGTGAGGACCCCTCTAAGTGCTTTGGTAAAACTCATCACACGTGGGGTTTTTAGAAAGAAACATCTTTAAAAAAGATGCTTGTTGATATGTATATGATTGTAAGGAACGGTACAGAGACATCCATGTACCTTGTGTTCAATGTCTCCCAATATGAGCATTGCATAACTATACTACAGCATCCCAACTAGAAAACTGACAATGGAGCAACCCAGATTTGAAACAGTTTTCACCAGTTTTATATACACTGTGTGTGTGTGTGTGTGTGTGTGTGTGTGTGTGTGTGTGCTGTGCTTAGTTCTTTGCTGAACCTGCTGTTTAGCAGGAACATCAGCTAGAAAACTGGGTCACTAATTCAGTGTTACCAATGACACTTGAAGATGGTTTTTTACATTCATGTGGATCACACAATTGAGTATCACTACCAAAATATATAGAGTGGCCGTCTGATGGAAACTCAGCTACCTGGATTTGATCTGCTGCTGCTGTGTGTGGTCTCTTTTCCCTCCTCTGCACTTCTTCGCCCTCAAAGTTTAACTCTACATTGAAGAACTAAGATACATGAGTCAGGAGGTTAAAGAAAATAACCAAAACTCAAGTTCATACCCTTGTATCAACCATTCAGAGAGATGTTCAAGGCTTAATTCTTTTAAAGTTGAATTTTGAATAAAGGTTTTGTCATTTACACCAAGTGGCCTTTTAGTCTGGATGCCTTTTCACTCCAAGCTGGGTAAGGTGATTTGATCCACAAGGGCAGAGAAAGCCCTGCACACCTGCTCAGCTCTACTGTACAGCTCCATGTCCACTGAAGGCTGCGGACCTGAAATCAGTAAGCAGAAGAAAGAACCTTTAAGGAAAATACACCTCCTGGATCCCAGAGATCTGTGTGCCTACAGCTCTCACCCACAGAGAAGAATCAGATCCCGTCTTCTCTCCATTCCCTTTCCCTCAAGAGAGAAGGTAACCTGATCTTAACTTACTATGGTCTGTCCTACTAATCCATCCTGGCTGCTAGAATGAATCTGTGGGACCAGAGAGCCACCCCCCATCCCAGAGTGCTTTCACAGAAACATTGCTGTATATCGTAACCTTCTGAAGAGTGTTGAAACACACGGGTGACCACTCCCTGCCACAAGAGTCGCGTTCAGTCTCTCTGGGGCCAGCCAGCAAATCTGTACCTGCAAGTTCTAGGTGACATTGGTGTGGCTGGTTGAGGAGCTGTATTCTCAGACCACCTCCCTGCAGCTAGCAGAAGACAGAGACCCCCAAAGAAAGCCACAACTTGTCACAATGCAAAGAATAACCGACTGTGAGGAGCTCAGCCTCAGTTGATTCATGATACAACACAACCTCTATACCCAAGGCTCCGGGCACATGGAAGATGGGGTAGAAAAAGCCAGAGGACCAGGACATCTGCAGTGAGACGGTGACTTCTGTACATGACAGGGAAGTCATATCCATGAAATTTCAGCAATATGGCTGTCTTATTTAAGACCTGAACAGTGACAACACCAGTTAAAATGCCAATGTGGATGGGAAAATGTGGTATTGTATTCCCCCAAATATTGTGCATGCTAATAAACTTATCTGGGGTCAGAGACAGAGCAGCCACAATATTAAACATGAAGGATAGGCAGTGGTAGCACACGCCTTTAATCCTAGCATTCCAGAGGCAGTAATCCATGTGTTCAAGGATACAGACAGGCATGGTGACTCATCACGCCTTTAATCCCAGAAAGCAAGCCTTTAATCCCAGGGAGTGGTAGTGGGAAGCAGAAAGGTATATAAGGCGTGAGGACCAGAAACTAGAAGCATTTGGCTGGTTAAGCATTTGGCTGGTTAAGCATTTGGCTGGTTAGGCATTTGGCTAGTTAAGCTTTCAGGCTTTGGAGCAGCAGTTCAGCTGAGAGCCATTGGGATGAGGACACAGAAGCTTCCAGTCTGAGGAAACAGGATCAGCTGAGAAGTTGGCCAGACTCTCTAAGATTCATGCTACAGGGAAAATCTCATGGGGCTTCACTCCTCCATGCAGAGCTACAAGGAATTAATGGCTATCTAGAGAGAGGGAGAATTAGTCTTCCCCAGTGATGAGCGCTCTAACTGGCTATCTAATACCAAGTAGTCAGTCCTAAAAACATACACATGCAGCAACACTGTATGGGCTTAGTGGATTGTACTTATACATTTGTTCATTTTTTTATTATTTTATTTTGGTTTTTCGAGACAGGGTTTCTCTGCCTAGCTTTGCGCCTTTCCTGGAACTCACTCTGTAGCCCAGGCTGGCCTTGAACTCACAGAGCTATCCGACTAAGTGCGACTAAGAGCTATCCGACCTCTGCCTTCTAAGTGCTGGGTTTAAAGGCGTGCATCACCACCGCCCGGCTTGTTCATTTTTTATATGGTAACATTAATAACAAAAGAAAAAGAGGCCATGAATTTGAGAGAGAGCAGGGGCTGGAGGTAGCTATGAAAGGGGTCAGAGAGAGAAGAGGGAGCAGGAAGGAAGAAGTGATGTAAATAAAGTACATAGATATTAAACTAAAAAATAATTTAATTTTAAAAAAGACTTGAGTGTTCCCCACAATCTGTTATAGTAAGGATTATTGTGTTGTAGAACTAATTTGGTAGCTGCTGTTAAAAAATTTGATGTATTATAATCTCTAAAACAAGAGAATTTTTATTTTTTTAAAATCTGTTCTTATTTATATTTAACTATCCCCTAACATGTTGAAGGAGTAAAGACACATATGGGTAGATAATTTTTTAAAAATAAAACATCCTAAACTGCCAAGAGTGATCATCTGTAAGAAATAGGGTAAGTGAAGGACATATTAATGAAATAACTTTTAGAAAAGTTGCATACTTTGGCATTTTGCTTCACAGTCAACACATATTATTATGTAACTGAAGAGACATGAGATCATAAAATGAAGACTCAGAAAAATCTTTGAATAGTGATATGGTTCTATAGTAGCTTTATCTGCACTGCTTTCTGTGGGATTCAAGATGAATATAAATCATTATTACTCTACGAATCCTCTCACATTGTTCCAGGGATACAAGGACCTCGGACAAACCAAATTTTTTTCCAGCAGACCACAAATTTTAATATATTATTTTTCTCTCAAAAGTAATACAAATTTTAAAATTTAAAATTATGTTTATTGAGTTGTTTATTTATTTGTTTGTTTGCCCGTGTATGTGTGCGCACGCACATGTGCCAGTTTGCACCTCAGCACATGGGTAGATCAGAGAGCAGCTTGCAGGGTTCAGGTTCAGTTATCTCCTTCCACCTTGTTGGTCCCAGAGATGGAGTACATGTCATCAGTTCAGGTAGCAAGCTCCTTGACATGACGAGCTACCTCTTCTGCCCCCCCAGTAAAAACTTTAAATATAGTGATACAGAAACAGGACAGTAGTAATCCATTCCACAAGCGTGTTTCTTCTTGTTCTTCTAAGCTCCACTCTTTCAAAACTATCTAAAGATATGACTCACCATCTAGCCCACTACTTGATCTGTACTTGTAACACACACACACACACACACACACACACACACACACACACGTGCACACACGTGCACACACGCACATGGGTGCATACACAGACTAAGTAACAGGCTATGTACAAATATGTACCTGTATATATGTGTGTGTGTGTGTGTGTGTGTGTGTAAGTAATATAGTATGTAGATTAAGCACTAATGAGATGTAGTATCTGTGAAACTAATGGTCCAGAGAGAATCACAATAGCAAAATTATTCACTTAAATATAAGTCAGAAATGTGCTAGAAAGCTATCAGTAGTAGATGGAGAGACTAGAAATTATTGGAGCCTCTAATCTATGATTACTCTTCTGGGTGACTGAAACACTGAGCCCATATCCTTTTTAGAGCAATCAAGACAATCAAGTGGATGCACACCTCATTTCAGTATTGTGGTCTTCTGTGTTCCTCTAACAAATTTACTTCCACCAAATCGCATTTGGGCTATAATAGTTTTGGCGGTTAGTGCTCTTTTTTTTTTTTTTCCCCAGCCTTTCTAACACATCAGATGATTTCTTAGCCTGAGAAATATGTTTATCGTGTTATGAGGGTCACTTGCCATGTTCAAAATTTTCTTTTGTATTTGACTCCTGACAAGTTGATTATAATGTGTCTTGTTTTGTGGCAGACTCCTTTGAGTTCATCTAATTTGGGGTCTTTAGGGCTTCATTTTTCTGGCACTCCACCGTCTGCAATACTTGATGTTTGGGGCTGTTGTTTCTTTGGCTTTGCTTTCTGGCTCTCTCTGTTCTGCACCGAGAACCTGTGTAACAGGTACAATGGTTTCTGACTCTCTCTGTTCTGCACTGAGAACCTATGTAACAGGTACAATGGTGGTTCTACACATCTCATCTCTCTCTTGGGCTCTTTTCAGTCCTCACTTTTCTCCTACGGCTAACTCCAGATGCTCTCTCTGCAGCTGGATTTGATTTTCCACTGAAATTCTTATTTTCCTTTTGAATTTCTGCTTAATGCAACACACTTGGCTCTTTGTTACAACTCTCGTTTTTCATTCATTGCTCACCTGAGCTCATCGACCATCTTTCTGGCAGTTTATAAATATTTTAAGTTAAGTTTTAGGTTAGCATACAAAGTAATGGGTTTCATTACGGAATTTTTACACACAGGGCATTAAACTTTGTTGCTATTCATTCCCTTTCTTCACTAATGTTCCTCCGCTACTCTTGCCCTTACTGGCTGCCTTTCTTCACTCAGGTGATTCCCCTTCCTGCTTCCTTATTACACGTGTTCCATTATCTGGTGGTTATTTTGAATTCTCTGTCAGGTGACTCATTTATTTCTCCTTCATTAAGGTCTGTTTTTAGAGTTCTGTCTTGTTGCTTTGACTGAACCAAGTGTCTCTTCTTTCTTTCTTTCTTCTTTTTTTTACCCTCTCTTTGTGCTAGTGCCCACACAGCTGGGGAAAAAAAATCACAACTTCTCCTACTTTTCACTCAGCCTCATAGAAGCTCTTCATGTAGTCTCATGAAAAAGCCCTTCATGTATTCTCATAAACAGAAGTGATACGAACTTCTCGAATCTTCCTATTAGTCCTGGCTTCTGTTTTTGTTGTTAAAAGCCCTCAGGGTATAAAAATGTAAAGATAGTTCCTTTCAATCCTGCAAGACAGATGGTTTCTTACAACAGTCCCTACCCCTGTCACCACCACCACCAACAATAAAAAAGCCAGCGCCCACACTTCCTGTAAGAGCATCCTAATGTTTCTATGAGACTGTAATTGGAAACAGATGAAATCTTGGGACTTTAAGTTTTCTAAAAGAAAATTAGGTAATTCTAAATTGCATATCGTGAACTATTATGCCACTTGAATTTAGAAATATGCTTGACTCTTTTATGATTTTTCCTTCTAATGATGCAATGGTGCATGTATAAACACATATGAATATGGTGGCGGCGGCGCACACCTTTAATCCCAGCACTCAGGAGGCAGAGCCAGGTGGATCTCCGTGAGTTCGAGGCCAGCCTGGGCTACAGAGTGAGATCCAGGAAAGGCGCTAAGCTACACAGAGAAACCCTGTCTCGAAAAAAAAAAATAAGTAAATAAATAAATAAATAAATAAATACATATGAATACATTTATATAGAGAGATCTTGCATGCTTAATCATGCATCAATTCTTTATCATTATTTATTACACTGGATCTTAGAATTACAGTGTCAGAAACATAGTCAATCTGTTTTCTTCCACAGCAAGGATGTGGGATTTGTGTTTTATTTAGCTTCATGCTTTTATTTTATTTTATTTTTTCCAGACAGGGTTTCTATGTGTAACACTGGCTGTCTTAGAACTTGCTCTGTAGATAAGGCTAGCCTCGAACTCACAGAGATCTGCCTGCCTCTGCCTCCTGAGTGCTGGGATTAAAGGTGCACATCATCACCACCCCACTTAGCTTCATGTTTTGTACTGAGTGTGAAGAAGGAGTCTTGGCAAGTTCTTTCATTTGGGCTTACCTGGTGTTTGCTTTCAAGCCATGCCTGCCTGCTCCTGCCTCATAACTCCTGTCTTCCTGGCGTACAATTGAAACAATTAGGGCCAAATGGAGGGCAAAGTTACAGATTAGATATTAGAATAATAGATATTAGAATAAAAAGAATTTACGAGGTGTGCGTGGGGAACTTCAGCTCAAATGGAAAGAAATAATGAAATTAGATAATAAAACCAGAGGTTATGTGTTTCTCTTTTATCATAGGAGAAAAGAATATTAAACATTTCTTGAAATCTATTTTTTTTACTGAAAAATTTAATCTAATTCATTTGCTACTAACTTTCAACATTCAGAATTTAAAGAGGTTCAGAGACCTCCTAATAGGCCCCTCCTTTCTCTCTCTCTCATAATTATAATTCCCATGGTCTCTGGAAATCTCATTATCTTAGGTCTTGATACTGAATCATTCTATTCAGCTAATGTAAATAGTGGCCTCAAAATGATCACCAAGTTTTCCGTCTCATTCCCATTAAGCTTTTAAGTAATATAAAGTTCATCATCTTTTACAAAATGTGGTTTCTTAACAAAACTGTAACCGTAACCTACAAAGGCAATCAATTACTAGGCTAATTGCTGTACTAGATGAATACAGTGACCCTTTGCTGGGTAAATTCTAGGCTATTATATATCAATAGTAGGTGTTTCTAACTTTTTAAAACAATTCTTTATACAAAAGTGGGACGGTAAAGTGATGAGAAAATTTTTGCTGTTATGTGATGCTTCTACTAAAAGTGTGGACATAAACTCAAGTAGCTGATAACTTAATTTATCTGTATCCCCTACATGTTCATGGGTGTGGTTATCATACACCTGGCTCTGATTAACTTTAGTGTAATGTTGGAAAGTCTGCATAGTTAATGTATAGTTTATGGGGAATATTTTTTTTATATAATCCATACTATCAATGGTAAAGTAGAGTTTGAAAAAAAAAAGGTTATATCCACACCAGATTGAAATAAAGATAAAAACTTAAATATAGGGTTGGGGGTATGGGCACAGCACTTGCTTGGCATGCACAGGGTTGATCCCCCACACTATATCAACTGAGAATAGTGGTGATATATTGTGCACCCTAGTAAAGCTTGCCTGAGGATCAGAGGACAGAGTCAGCCACTAGATCAGACATAGAGGCCAGAGAGTGGTGGCACACCCTCTTAATCCTATGACTCAGGAGGCAGAGATCTGTCTGGCTCTCTGTGAGTTCAAGGCCATGTTGGGAACAGAGCCAGGCAGTGGTGGCACACACTTTTAATCCCAGTACTGGGAGGCACACATGCCTTTAATCCCAGGAAGTGACAGCAGGGTGGAGAAAGTTATATAAGGCACGAGGAAACAGGAACTAAGGTAGTTCAGCTGAGACCTTTTCAGGTGAAGACTCAGAGGATTTCAGTCAGAGGATTTGTGGAGTTGGTGAGGTAATAGGTGGTGGCTGTGACTTGCTCTGCTTCTCTGATCTTTCAGCTTTTACCCCAATATCTGTTACCGTTTTTTTTTTTGTTTGTTTGTTTGTTTTTTAATTAAAAGACCATCTAAGATTCGAACAACAGAGAATAGTGACACATATCTGTAATGCTAGCACCCGGAAAGTAGAGGATGGAGAACCAGAAGTTCAAGGTTATCTTTTGATACATAGCACGTTTTAGGTCAGCCTGAGACATGTGAAATCCTGTCTCAAAACAAACAAACAAGCAAGAAAACCTTTAGAAATACTCAAGTGAGCAGATACACAATGAAAAATACTATCCATGAGGTTGACACACATACACTCATGCCTTATTCTTGAGCCATACCAAAAAAAGATGACTAATACAGAAAAAAAGTAATAAATTTAAATCTTAAAAATTAGCATTTTAGGGGCGGGGGTTGAGGAGATTAATCAGTGAGTAAGGATACTTACTGCACAAGCACGAAGACCTGAGTTCAAATCCCTCATGCCCACATCAAAATCTGCGCAGGGCTGCACACAGGTATAACCCCAGTGTAGTGAGAGATGGGGACAGAAGCGTCATTAGCACAGGCTGGATGCCAGTCTAGCTCCAGGTTCAGTGAGAAACCCTGTCTTCTAGAGAGTAAGAGAGCAGAAACCCCGATGTTCTTTCCTTGCCTCTGTGAGTGTCTGCAGGTACAACTGAGACACACCACAGGTGTATATTTCACACACATAAGAAAATTAGTATTTTTTGAATTATAAGAATATTTGTATAATAATAATAATGCATACTTCCTGTAATAACATCTCAATGGTTCAACTGAGACTGTGGACAGAAGGAAAGAGGTGAAAATTTGACACTTAAAGAGTACTTTCTAAAAGATCAGGTAATTCTAATTGCACATTACACATTATCACATCATCTAAACTTAGAAAGGCACTGACTCTTTTATAATTTTCTTTTAAATTTTATAATTTTCTTTCAACGGTATAATGATGATAAATACATATAAATATATTTCTATATACAGACCTTGATAAAGTCACTTAAATATGCATTGATCTTTTACCCTTAGGTATGAAACTGGACAAATGTTGTTAAGATATTAAAATACAGATCTAGATTATGAAGAATATAAGTATACACTGTAGTGACTGCATTTGTGAGGGCTGACTCAGGAAAAAGTTTTAGAATTCAGAAACCTTCATCGGCTCACTTGGAAAACAGAAACAAAGCAAAAAAGCAAGGTAAAGATGTGCCAAATTAAAACTGTTTCAGTAAGGCCCAATTGACCAGTGACATTTTCCTGAAAAGGTGAATATTTTCAAAAGGATATTGACTTTGTTTTGAATACTCATCATGACCCCAAGGATGCTTAGGCAGAACTACAGTGCATGGAATTTTGTGTTGGTTTAATAATCGGGTATAAGGAGTTTTCATTCTGTCTTCGTCCTGTGCCCTTGACATCTCTGAGAATTCATTTCCTCTTATACTATGACTGTGACTTCAACTCTATATACTGTAATACTTCCTATTTCATTGACCAGACTCTACCAAGGTCTGTGTAAAGTTGACATTATTATGTGCCTAGGTTGGAGCTCTCCAACTGTCCCGGGCTGAATTGTGACCCTCAAACCCCCAAGTTTCTATTTTAAAGGTTTAATTCCAGAACCTCAGAATATAACTATATTTAGAGACAGGGTCTTTAGAGAGATAATTACAACACTAAATGGACTCAGAGAGGTTTTTTTATTTGTTTGTTTGTTTGTTTTGTGTGTGTGTGTGTGTGTGTGTGTAAAAGATAATTCAGTTAAAATGAGGTCATTGGGATGGCCTCATTCAAACATGCCCAGTGTCTCTAAAGGAAGAGAAGGATGTAAACACACATAGGCTGAAGGTCATGTAGACACAGACAGAAGACAGCAACCAATGAATGAAGGAAAGAAACCTCAGAAGAAGTCAGTGTTGCTGACACCTTGAGCTTGGACTGGTAGCCTCCAGGACAGAGAGAAAATCATCCCTTCTCTCCTCCTCTCTTGTTCTCTTTTTCCCTGCCCTTCCCCCTCCAAGCCCTCCCCCTTCCCTCTGTCCTTTCCTGTGCTTTCTCTTTTTTATTTTGCACTTTTTAAAATTTCTTCACTCATTTTTCTTTTATTTTTGCTCAAGTTCCCTCCTCTGTACTGTTGGATAGTATCTGTGGAAAACTGGTATATTAAGGCATAGCTTCGTGGAGAAGGCCTCTTCTCGCACAGAAACATACACAAATGCCACTTTCACTCCCCCACAAGTCTCTAGATTATACGGATTTCCTACTGAGAAACTGATGACCACAGTGAATATGTATCTGTATATGGTCTAAATAGAAAGTAGAAAATGAGATTACAAAACGGAGTTTTAGTAGAGGACCAAAAGCCTTCATAACTTAGCAATGAGTTACAGCTCACAATGACAATAATGATGGTACAACTCAGAACAGAGATACCTCACTCAGCCATGCCGAAACAGGAGCCTCATTGTCCTCACTTTAAAATGGTGGCTTTGGGCTGCTCAGTTAAATGCATGATTTAAGGTTACTCACAATGATTGCACTTTCAAAATAATACATATTTACTTAATGCTATATGCTAGATGTTATAGCAAAGTCTCACATGATTGTTAACCTTTAGTGCTCATGGTGATCTTATGAATTAGCCAATGCTGGGAACTGAATTCCAAGTCTGAGTAATGACGTGAAGGTCAGTGTTTTAACAGGCAGCCCCAGTTCCTGGCCATCCCTCTCTTTTGACAGTGAAAACCTTACCCGATCAGCACTCCTCAAAGCGGAGGTATATCTCTGTGAATTCAAGGCCAGCTTGGTCTACATAGACAGTTCCATGCCAACAAGGGCTACATCCTGAGACCTTGTCTCAAACAAACACACACAAACAGCAAACACCACACAACTCAAAGGACAAAACCCAAAGTATGCCTCACCTGATGGCGTGTCTAGGTCGAAGGCATCCAGGAGTCTGGACAACAGCGTTTGCAGCTCCTGTTCATGCAGGTTGTTCCTCCTTTCACTGACATGGTTTGTCTCTTTCTCTGTGGAAGGTGCCACAGCAGAGCTTCTGGCATCAGCAGGAGGAATCTGGGGATTGTCCTGCAGTCCCTCCTGGCAGGCAGATGGGGCAGTACGGAGTTCCTTTAGCATCTTTTGTGGGTGGCCTTGTGTCCTGGGGCTTTGCAAAATGGTTTCTGGGGGTTCAGAGTCCGGCAGATCTTTCCCTGAACTTGTTTGACGTTTGTGATTTCTGTCAGCCTTGGCAGAGTTAGGGAGAAGTTCCAATTCCGGACCGTACCTAATGACACTCTTGATGTGGGAAGAGTCTCCTACTCTCCATAGCCCATCACCGTGTAAAGAATCATCAATCTTGGAGGCCGTGTTTTGAGATGAAGATGAAGGACAGTGTGGGCGCAATATAGCCTGGGTAAAGAAAAACTTCTTTAGGAAGAAATAACTCTTACTTTTTCCACAAATGCATTTCATTTCAACATCCCAACAACACTGGAGGCCTGTCTCTTGCTTTACTCTTGATATTCCATTAATTTTTTTCATGCTATTCAATATAAATTTAAAACTCTAGAAGACTGGGATAGCTCAGGTTGTAAAATGTCTTGGGAATAATGCCAGAAATTTGTAAAAAACAGTCAATCAATCAAACAAACAAACAAACCCATCTAGGCCTGAGCATGTCTGTCCCTAAAGGTGTCATAAAGAATTTCTGAAAAACATATCCTCATGGTGGTTGACAAGCACAGATTATTACAATAAAACATGTTCCTAATGATAGGCTTCAGAGGTGTGTTTTGAGGGACTTCATGTGAAGCTAGAGGTACAAAAATTTAGGGATGTGTTCCACTGTTTTCAAGGTTGGGCCCAGGGTCCTCAGAACCCTCGAGAGTCTTGTAGGAGTCTGTGGAGTAAAATGATTTCTATAATCACTCGTTGAATTGTTTGTCTATTACACTCCCATATGGGAGCCCAGCTGGTTCACAATCAGCAATAAATGTAGACATCACTGCCTCGGCAGGGATCCGGGTGACATTAACACAGAAAACTCATATACTACCAGTTAAAAAGCAGACAGCTTCACTTAATATCTTGTGGAGTAGCAAAAACTTCAAATTTCTTTAATAATCTGTCTTTTCAATACTGCGTGCAGTGAAATGGAAAGCAACCATATAGGATTTCAGAGACAACCTGAAACGCAGATGTTGCCTCTTGTGCCAAGGAAAGGCCAACAGAATAATCAGTTAGACTGGGGTATTAGGCAATGATTTTCTGGGGGGAAAATAAGAAGAAAACGAACATGACCCTGCCGAGAAAATTACTAACTTTATTTGACTGTCATTTATAACAGTCAAGGTTTCAAGCAATAATTAAAATTTTTAGAAAGCTTGTATCTGCCACGGGTGAGTGGAACAGCTAGTCAGTTCTTAAATGTTTTTTTTTCTGACAACATCATTGGTGAAACTGAATGTGAGAATTTTTCTTCTTATCTTTCTTTCTTTAAAAAAAAAAAACAAAACTTGTATAATGAAATCGGCAAGCTCTAGGAAGCTCAGCGAGTCAATATTCACCACGTGGCCAATATATGTTACAAAATGAAACACGGATAGTTCCGCTCAGAGAGCAGCTTAGAACTCTGGGATTTTAATAAAGTCGAATATGAAACAGATCTGCTTTTAGATTTCATAATGCACCTATCCTTTAAAAAACAATTGTTTTTTTTTTTATGTTTGATGTTGTGTCAGTGGGTAATACCTTAGTTATATGAAAGGCTACAGAAAGATCTCTGTCTTTCTTTTAACTGCACTGCGGCGTGAGACTAGATTTCTTCATACACCTTAAATAAACCTCTCGTAATAGATTGCTCACAGCGAGGAAAGATTGGCTGTCTTTCATTAAGTCAGACATTACAGAGATTTAACAAAGCAAACAAATCACTGATACTCTTCCAGGCTCTAAAAACATCCAGCTGTGACTTGAGAATGGTGCACATATAGTAGTTTATCAATTTCATATCTCAGTTAGTTAATGAATATGTTTTTGAAACACTTCTCGGTTTTTTTTCCTCAATGGGATAAAAATAGCAGCAGATATAATTCACAGAGATAAAGACTCCTAGGGGAGTGCTCAAAAAATTTTAACAACGTGCAAAGAGATCCTGAGTCCAGATGCTGCATGGGAGCACTTGGTTTCTATTGTTTCCTCTGTATGAAGGATGTGTGTGGGAGAAGATTGGGGAAGAAGGAAGAGGGTGGAGGAGAAGAGGCCGATCCACGTGAAGTGGGAAGCTTTGTGAAGCCCCGCCCTCTCCCGACCCCTCCCAGCCCAGACCCCCGACCCAGCCCTGGGTGTGGCAGAGGATCCTTGAAGTTAGACTTCTTCCGGGCAGTCTAGGTAGCCAGTGGCCCTCACATTTGTACCTGTAGGTCTTGTCTCATCTGCTGTAGCTTGGTCCATAGCTTATCCTGGTTGGTTGCGAGCTCCCGGATCTTCCTTTCAAATATGCAGTTCTGGGCCTTTTGTAAGGTGTATGTGCCTTGCAATTTGTGTTTGTATCTATTTAACTGTTTTCTAAGGAGCCTGGAAAGGAAACGGGTTTGAAGAAGAGTGGAAACTCACACACACACACACACACACACACACACACACACACAGCCTAGCAGGAGCTTTGCAGGTCCTCCCGGGGAGGGGGAGGGGCAGGAGAGGAGGGGCCCTCACGCCCATATGACTCCATCAATACCACTTGATGCTCACCAGGCCTATCAGGATTCCTTTGGATGGCATGGTTTACCATACATATTATTCATTATCGTGTCTAGAAATACCCTATTTGGGAAGGTAATGCACTTAGCATGAAGGACTGCAGAGAAGGCTCACAGTTCATGAATCACTGATCTGTTCATCTATATTCTTCCCTCGGAGTCTCTGCTCTTTCTGCTCCCTGCAGGGACCCGCTTGTCCCTTGAGGTTATTGCTCGAGTTACCTCCTTGCTTCCTGCAACCTATAATAACACATTACACTTCCAACAAGGCTTTCCTTGACTTCCCTATTACCTCCCTGTGAAGCAGAACTCCAGCCTTGTCCCTGGCACTGCCTAGACCCTTCCCTTCTTTATTTTTCTGTATAGATTTTTTTTAAGAGGTCACATACATCTGCAAGAAGCACCACCTCCTTCCAGCCCTATTACCCAAGGTCACGGGCAGATCAAATAAATACCACTAGTTTTTCTCTATATCCAATTGCTATTAAGCTTGGTGAGAGCTCAGGGTTTTATCTAGTCTCCAGCCTTAATTTCTGAGCTCACACACTCATATACTTTCTGTTTTATTTGTATATTACTAAACTATTTCATTGCACATTATTTTGCTATTCTGGAAACCCTCTTACCCTTGTTTATTGCCACACTTCCTGGTTCTGTCACGTAGTAGGTATACAATTAATATGGTTTTGTTCTTTGATCAATGCTGTTGGCATATTAACAAAATGTGTGGGAGTAAACTCTGTGACAGGGAACAGCAGCATTCTTCCATACCAGAGCCTTGGAAATTCCGAAGTGTTGGAAAGCCTGAAAAGGGTCTTGGAATAAAGCTTGAGCTTCCACCCAAAGCACGTGTCTCTGAGCAGGAACCTTTAAACTTCCGGTCATATAGGAAGCCTGATTCTAAAATCCTAATTACAGTTGGAGTGCCAAGCATCTTTATAGGGCAGATTTTCCAGAATGGAGTCAGCCTAGGGGATTATGTAACTCACAAAGCAGTATCTTCAGAGCTGTGTGGACAGGCCTGTCAACACCATAGTGTTGTGCTTGTTCTGATCAGTAATCACAACAATCTCTTTCTTCCATGTGGCCCATACCGCACATCCTTTTCTCTTCTCTGCCCTATCCACCATGCTTGGACAGCTGGGGCTCCTCATTCTTCAGAGCCCAGGGGAAAGCAAGCAGAGTCCTATCAGAAACATTTTTCTTTCTCTGGTCATTTTTGGGGGTGGGGTGGGGTGGGAGACAGGATCTCACTGTGTAGCAGCCTAGATCTCCCTAAGTAAATCAGGTTGACCTTGAACTCACAGAGATCCATTTGCCTCTGCCTCCCAAGTGCTAGGATTAAAGGCATGTGCCACCACACTTGGTTCTCTATTTTTTTTTTTAAATTTTATTTTAAAGGGAGGATGCTCATAAACTGTTCTAATAGCTATAATTTACATGCTAGAACTATTTCCAGTATTTTGGAGCCTGCTGATTTCCAAGCAAATGTCTGTTAACAAGTTCATATTATCTGAGAACTAATTCCTTCCAAATGACCTAAAACTGCCCTTTTTAAGTTTCCCATCTGCTTTCTGTTACTAAGCAGACTGCATCCTGTGTGCATGAGGTCATCAGTAGGAGCCCAAATGCTCCTAGAAAGGTTAACCACAGTGCAGTGAAACACACTTTCATTAGTCTGCAGACAATGTTCTTTCCATGTATGATCAGAGACTGGGGCTTACTAAATAACAAGGGACCTCATGCCAGCCGTTACTGAGTTTGTAGTTAGCCGTCCATCTCAGGTCACCTTCACTGTTTCCTGTGGACCTGGGCCTCCATCCGGAGCCCTTCTCTTCAATCCCTCGAAGTTAGGTCTTTATGGCTTGCTCTACTATTCCAGGAATTAAATGTTAGTGGTCCCAAATTTCTCATTCAACTGATGCCTCTGATGCTATTCCACACACGCATGGAAGAGGTATGCTGTCTGCGGTTTCATACAAACCGTTAATAAAAATGCTGATGCACATGGCAAAGACGGAGCCTCCAGTTTTCATCTTTTAAATCAAATCTGTCCGATACTTTTGTATGCTTTGTGGTGATAACTACTTTATTAGGCTACCAATGATGCATGCAGCAGATATGGATTTCATATCAGAGAATAACATAGCTTAGAATTATTTTCAAACAACTATCTTAAGATTTTTTTTTTTATTTTATTTTGAGACAGAGTCTCACTATGGAGGCCTGGCTGTCCTGGAACCCACTGTAAACCAGTCTGGCTTTGAACTCACAGAGATCCACCTGCCTCTGCCTCCTGAGTGCTGAGATTAAAGGTGTGCCCCAACATGCCTGGCAAGAATTTTTATTTTATATTACTTTATTACTTTATTTGTTTAGTGTATGTGTATGTGTGTGGTTGTGTATGCGTGTCTGTGTATTGTGTGTGGTTGTGTGTGTGTCTCTGTGTGTAGCTGTGTTTGTGTGTGTGGTTGTGTGTGTCTGTGTGTGGTTGTGTGTGTGGTTGTGTGTGTGGTTGTGTGTGTGTCTCTGTGTGTGTGGCTGTGTGTGTGTGTGTGGTTGTATGTGTAGGTGGGCACATATGCCATGGTGAGCATGTAGAGATCGGAGGACAACTTGCAGGAGTCATTTCACTCCTTGCAACATGTGGCTCAAACTTAGGGGATCAAACTTAGGTCATTTGCTTATATGGCAAGTCCATTGTCAACTGAGCCATCTACCAGCCCTCTTACCCTTCTTTCAAGTAATGACCTTAAGTGATCAAGGGTAAAATTATCCTGTAGCTAGCTGAATGGTATTCATTATGTGTAATGACTCACACAGCATTAAGATGCTTTTTTTTTTAACCTTCACATTGAAATGCAGGGCTTCTTTGCTTAAATAATTTCTTCCAATTTAAAAAAAAAAGAATTTCATTTTTTTTTTCTGTAGAAAATGTCTCTATGAAAGCTCAGTGCCGAGCTTCTGGCTCGTCTCAGCTACTGTTCACATATCCACATGTGGCTCCCACCTTCTCACATATCCACATGTGGCTCCCAATTTCTCACATATCCACATGTGGCTCCCACTTTCTCACATATCCACATGTGGCTCCTACCTTCTCACATATCCACATGTGGCTCCCACTTTCTCACATATCCACATGTGGCTCCCACTTTCTCACATATCCACATGTGGCTCCCACTTTCTCACATATCCACATGTGGCTCCCACTTTCTCACATATCCACATGTGGCTCCCACTTTCTCACATATCCACATGTGGCTCCCACTTTCTCACATATCCACATGTGGCTCCTACCTTCTTACATATCCACATGTGGCTCCTACCTTCTCACATATTCACATGTGGCTCCCACCTTCTCACATATCCACATGTGGCTCCCACTTTCTCACATATCCACATGTGGCTCCTACCTTCTCACATATCCACATGTGGCTCCCACTTTCTCACATATCCACATGTGGCTCCTACCTTCTCACATATCCACATGTGGCTCCCACTTTCTCACATATCCACATGTGGCTCCTACCTTCTCACATATCCACATGTGGCCCCTACTTTCTCACATATCCACATGTGGCTCCTACCTTCTCACATATCCACATGTGGCTCCTACCTTCTTTCCCTGTGCAGAGCATCGATGGAGTCATGAGTCCTCCATAGTTTCTTCTTAATGCTGACTGTGGTCTAGAGAGGCAAGAAATTGAGGAAATGAGTTTTTAGTTTGAACTTAAGGACATTTTAAAAAATTGTCATAAGAGCATGATAATAATATATTTTTTCAAAAATAATTTGCAGTTTTTAAGAAACTAGCTGATGTTAGGATTTATGTCTAAGAACAATGATGTGAATATTAACTTATGAAAAGTATAGCCATGCAGCCTAATTTACAAAGTTAATTATATCTTAATCTTAACATAATATATATTAATACTACATATTAAATATTAAAGTGTAAAAGTAAGCTACAATAGCCTTCTGCCCATGTTAGCTGCTTCTTGCAAAGTCATTCACAGAACACAGTTGGGTCACATCTTGTCTGGTCATTCACAGAACATAGTTGGGTCACATCTTGTCTTTGGTCATTCACAGAACACAGTGGGGTCACATCTTGTCTGGTCATTCACAGAACATAGTTGGGTCACATCTTGTCTGGTCATTCACAGAACACAGTTGGGTCACATCTTGTCTTTGGTCATTCACAGAACACAGTTGGGTCACATCTTGTCTTTGGTCATTCACAGAACACAGTTGGGTCACATCTTGTCTTTGGTCATTCACAGAACACAGTTGGGTCACATCTTGTCTTTGGTCATTCACAGAACACAGTTGGGTCACATCTTGTCTTTGGTCATTCACAGAACACAGTTGGGTCACTTTTTTTTTCTTGTCTTTTTGGTCATTCACAGAACACAGTTGGTCATCTTGTCTTTGGTCATTCACAGAACACAGTTGGGTCACATCTTGTCTTTGGTCATTCACAGAACACAGTTGGGTCACATCTTGTCTTTGGTCATTCACAGAACACAGTTGGGTCACATCTTGTCTTTGGTCATTCACAGAACACAGTTGGGTCACATCTTGTCTTTGGTCATTCACAGAACACAGTTGGGTCACATCTTGTCTTTGGTCATTCACAGAACACAGTTGGGTCACATCTTGTCTTTGGTCATTCACAGAACACAGTTGGGTCACATCTTGTCTTTGGTCATTCACAGAACACAGTTGGGTCACATCTTGTCTTTGGTCATTCACAGAACACAGTTGGGTCACATCTTGTCTTTGGTCATTCACAGAACACAGTTGGGTCACATCTTGTCTTTGGTCATTCACAGAACACAGTTGGGTCACATCTTGTCTTTGGTCATTCACAGAACACAGTTGGGTCACATCTTGTCTTTGGTCATTCACAGAACACAGTTGGGTCACATCTTGTCTTTGGTCATTCACAGAACACAGTTGGGTCACATCTTGTCTTTGGTCATTCACAGAACACAGTTGGGTCACATCTTGTCTTTGGTCATTCACAGAACACAGTTGGGTCACATCTTGTCTTTGGTCATTCACAGAACACAGTTGGGTCACATCTTGTCTTTGGTCATTCACAGAACACAGTTGGGTCACATCTTGTCTTTGGTCATTCACAGAACACAGTTGGGTCACATCTTGTCTTTGGTCATTCACAGAACACAGTTGGGTCACATCTTGTCTTTGGTCATTCACAGAACACAGTTGGGTCACATCTTGTCTTGGTCATTCACAGAACACAGTTGGGTCACATCTTGTCTTTGGTCATTCACAGAACACAGTTGGGTCACATCTTATCTTTGGTCATTCACAGAACACAGTTGGGTCACATCTTGTCTTTGGTCATTCACAGAACACAGTTGGGTCACATCTTGTCTTTGGTCATTCACAGAACACAGTTGGGTCACATCTTGTCTTTGGTCATTCACAGAACACAGTTGGGTCACATCTTGTCTTTGGTCATTCACAGAACACAGTTGGGTCACATCTTGTCTTTGGTCATTCACAGAACACAGTGGGGTCACATCTTGTCTGGTCATTCACAGAACACAGTGGGGTCACATCTTGTCTGGTCATTCACAGAACACAGTTGGGTCACATCTTGTCTGGTCATTCACAGAACACAGTTTGGGTCACATCTTGTCTTTGGTCATTCACAGAACACAGTTGGGTCACATCTTGTCTTTGGTCATTCACAGAACACAGTTGGGTCACATCTTGTCTTTGGTCATTCACAGAACACAGTTGGGTCACATCTTGTCTTTGGTCATTCACAGAACACAGTTGGGTCACATCTTGTCTTTGGTCATTCACAGAACACAGTTGGGTCACATCTTGTCTTTGGTCATTCACAGAACACAGTGGGGTCACATCTTGTCTGGTCATTCACAGAACATAGTTGGGTCACATCTTGTCTTTGGTCATTCACAGAACACAGTTGGGTCACATCTTGTCTTTGGTCATTCACAGAACACAGTTGGGTCACATCTTGTCTTTGGTCATTCACAGAACACAGTTGGGTCACATCTTGTCTTTGGTCATTCACAGAACACAGTTGGGTCACATCTTGTCTTTGGTCATTCACAGAACACAGTTGGGTCACATCTTGTCTTTGGTCATTCACAGAACACAGTTGGGTCACATCTTGTCTTTGGTCATTCACAGAACACAGTTGGGTCACATCTTGTCTTTGGTCATTCACAGAACACAGTTGGGTCACATCTTGTCTTTGGTCATTCACAGAACACAGTTGGGTCACATCTTGTCTTTGGTCATTCACAGAACACAGTTGGGTCACATCTTGTCTTTGGTCATTCACAGAACACAGTTGGGTCACATCTTGTCTTTGGTCATTCACAGAACACAGTTGGGTCACATCTTGTCTTTGGTCATTCACAGAACACAGTTGGGTCACATCTTGTCTGGTCATTCACAGAACACAGTTGGGTCACATCTTGTCTTTGGTCATTCACAGAACACAGTTGGGTCACATCTTATCTTTGGTCATTCACAGAACACAGTTGGGTCACATCTTGTCTTTGGTCATTCACAGAACACAGTTGGGTCACATCTTGTCTGGTCATTCACAGAACACAGTTGGGTCACATCTTATCTGGTCATTCACAGAACACAGTTGGGTCACATCTTATCTGGTCATTCACAGAACACAGTTGGGTCACATCTTGTCTTTGGTCATTCACAGAACACAGTTGGGTCACATCTTGTCTTTGGTCATTCACAGAACACAGTTGGGTCACATCTTGTCTTTGTCATTCACAGAACACAGTTGGGTCACATCTTGTCTGGTCATTCACAGAACACAGTTGGGTCACATCTTGTCTTTGGTCATTCACAGAACACAGTTGGGTCACATCTTGTCTGGTCATTCACAGAACACAGTTGGGTCACATCTTGTCTTTGGTCATTCACAGAACACAGTTGGGTCACATCTTATCTTTGGTCATTCACAGAACACAGTTGGGTCACATCTTGTCTTTGGTCATTCACAGAACACATTTGGGTCACATCTTGTCTTTGGTCATTCACAGAACACAGTTGGGTCACATCTTGTCTTTCTAAGCATCTCACTTCTTCTTCCACTTGCTACTTTCACTCCCCACATTGTCTCCTATGTGGATGTTCACTGATGTCAGCACTTCCTTTGAGTTCACCAAGTCTTTTGAATGAACCACGGTGGCTTGACTCTTCTTTAGATTTTCCCCACTGAACTTCATCTCATCGCACTCTGCTTCCTAAACCGCCACCCAAGGGCTTCTGTTGACCTGACCCAGCCTAGCCCGAGCTCTGGAGCCCAGAGACCCAGCCCATGACTCCCGTTCCTCAGGGTAGAATATGGATCCCCCACTCTGCATTTTTAGGCAGCTATGGCTTCTCTCCTCCTGCCCATGATCCAGAGAGGGTCTGGGCCCAGAGGAACACCGTCCAGATGAACAGGGCAGAGAAAAAAAGGAACCACGGGAAGAGGAGAGTGAGCTAGGCATACACTTAAGTCACACTTTCAGGTTGGTGTGGACTCTGTGGTTCCTGAGTGACAGGACTTGCTTTTTTTTTTTCATCTAAATATTCAAACCTAGCCTTTGCAGTAATGGCATTTATATTATTAGTATAAAAATTAAACTTTTTTACATCCATATTAGCACATGGTACATATTTTTCTGTAATTGAGAAACAGTTTAGGTTTATGTATATGGACGTACAAAGATATTCATAGGCTGGATACCACAGTTTTTTGAGTCATTCCTATTAAAGGACACAAAGCTGTTTTTTAAAATTTTAAAGCTTTTATTATTAATTAATTAATTAATTATGAGGGGATGTGTGTGCCATGGTGCCTGTGTGGAGGTCGTAGGATGACTTTGTGGGTCCAGTTCTTTTTCCTTTTTCACATGGGCTCCTGGCATGGAACTCAGGTTGTGTGACTTATATGGCAAGTGCCTTGACCCACTGAGCCTTGACTGGCTCTGAAGGTTGTTTTTAATGGTTTAAAATTAGATGTAGTAAATAAAGCGGTGTGGTTTTCTTGCACAGGTGTGTAAGGTTCTTGGGTTGTCAGTAGTTACACTCACACATACAGATGTTTACACACCTCCTCACACACAAAAGTTTATCCCACGCAGGTTATCACTGGGGAACTAGGGACAGACGAGGTCCTATGGCTGAAAAGGATTACATTTTAAGCACAATATGTTTTTTATTTAAATTTTTTTTTTAATTCAAAAGAAAGAAAAAAATGAAAAAAACATGCAGGCAATATGTGGGGTAGAGTTGTATTTATGTAAAATTGAATAAGTCCTAGACATCTACCAAAGAGTCAGAATGTAGCTTTCATGTTAAGCATTTTTACCTTCCACATTAATAATAACAAGAATCCTAAGGACAAATGTAGTAGGTAGTTGTTCCAGCTTTGACCTGGAAGTACTACCCCCATGGAGGCTTCCGGTAACTGTTAGGCCTATGAGGCAGAGCCGAGAAAGGAACCCTTAAGACCTAAGAACAGGGAAACCCTGTCTCGAAAAACCAACCAAAAAAAAAAAAAAAAAAAAAGACCTAAGATACAGATGTGCCGGCTCTCTTGGTTCTTGGATCCTGGATGCTGGGTGTAGACTGAGCAGAGTTCTCCAGAGAACATGGCTGGACTTCAATTCACCTCTCCTGGACCCTGTAACCTATCCCTTTACTTGTAAGTTACCCCCCAAATAAACCTCCCTTCTAACTACGTGAAGTTACCTTAATACTTCCACCAACAGACAAAACCAATAATAGAGTTGAGAGGTAACTTTAGGAGAGGATGGACATTTCATGGCCAGGATGGTGGTGATGGTTTCCTGGACCTGTCCTCTCTCGCACTCATTAGTTGTATACATTAAATATGTACCACTTTTAAAATGTCAATCACACTTCAATAAAGTGGTTGAAAAATAAAAAGGGGGACTCTTGCTCTATATTACACAAAGCTACAATATTAAAGAATGTTCTCATGTAAAAACAAAATGAGAAACAATTCAGGTGAGTGGAAAACAGTATAACACTCACCCTAAAATGGTGAAAATTCTAGTGTGTATTAACAGAATCATAATACAGCCATGAATAAGGAAGCGGCTTATTTAAACAAATGAAAAAAAAAAGAGTAGGAAATTACTGTCACTTAATCATAAATCAAAATAGATTTAAAATTGTAATGTCAGCCAGGCGGTTGTGGCGCACGCCTTTAATCCCAGCACTCAGGAGGCAGAGCCAGGAGAATCGCTGTGAGTTCGAGGCCAATCTGGGCTACCAAGTGAGCTCCAGGAAAGGCGGAAAACTACGCAGAGAAACCTTGTCTCAAAAAACCAAAAAAAAAAAAAAAAAAAAAAAAAAAAAAAAAAAATTGTAATGTCAAGATAAAGCATGTTAAAATAAATACAGTTAAAAGAATCATTTAACTTCCCATTGGAGAGCCTCCTTTTTGTGTTTATTCTTTTATTATTATTATTATTATTATTATTGTTAATTTTACATACCATCTCCTGATCCCCTTCCTTCCCTTACATCCCCTCCATCCTACCCCCCCATCTACTCCACAGAGGGGTAAGGCTGAAGAGCCCTTTTTAAGCCTAAAAGTATAAGAAATTACAAAGAAAAAATTGATTGCATTTTCAGGAGAACTAGAAACATCCATAAACCAAGTCATTCTACTCAGAAGACTAGCGGGAGCAGGGGTTGCTTCAGCCAAGCTGAAAGAGTCACAGTTTAAATATATTGACATGTCAAAGTGACACCCCAGAGTGGGAGGGGCAGAGGGAGAGAAGGGACAAAATATAATTGCCTTTTAAACTAATTGGGGGGAAAATCTTTTTTCACTAAATTTGAGAAAAATAAAGACCCACGAAATTATATTTTATTTCTTGTAAATTGGCAGATTTAAATTGTGGCAATAGCTAATCTTAGCTTTAGCCAAGTTCACAGGGGTTGCATTTGCTGGGCGTATAATCTGCTATACTTTTCTGAAAAGCAATTTTGCAATAAGCATGAAGAACGTTAAACATATTTCCCTGGACCTTTTTGGTGATCTCACTTTAGAAATGTATTGTAGGGAAATAATGGGGTAACTGTACCCAAAGAATAATGAAAGGAAATTTTAATAGTAAATTTTAAATTACAGTAAAAATTGGAAACAACCTAAATGTCAAGCAGGAGTTAAGTGAATAGCATTCTGTCTATTTAAATAACTATGCAAATGTTTTTGAAGAATTCCGACAATGGAAAATGTTCACAATATAATTTCCATTGACAATTTGACAGTATAATCAGTACATCTCAAAGTATGATTTAAACTAAAATATTCAAAAGGAGTGAAACATATTGAAATGTTAATGATGCGTACACATAGATTATTTTCATTTTTAATCTTTAACTTGTTTTTCCAAATTTAATGCAATAGCTGCATAGCCCTAGGTGGGCCTGGTAGCTCACACCTGTAACCCCAGTACGCTGGTGGCAGAAACTAGAGGATTGTTTTGAGTTCTAGTCTATCTTGGGATACAAAAAGAGACCATGTCTCAAAAGACAAAAGCATGTAACACTTGATGATTGAAAATGTGCCCCCAAATTTTTCATTGATCCCATGGACATGGTGAAAATATTTCCTGATCTGGGGATGGTTTTCAAAGCTTTGGTACATGTTCATGGATTGGCCTGGATACAGTGTTTCAGGGATGACTCCTCTCCCTTTGGACTCACCTGGTGATGTGGGTTGTCATTTGCTTGCGGAGACAGGTATCTGGGGCATTCTGTGGCTGCGGCTTCCACTGCTCCTGATGGCCTCACATACATTGGGGCTTTAGAACCTTTATACTCAATGGAAAGCCTGTTAGAAAGTAGAGTTTTATAAGACATTGGGACAATTTTTAAAGATTAAGTGTGATATTTAAGGAAAGCTTTTTTTGAAAATGTATTTTTAAAATATTTATTTTTATTTGTGGTGTGTGTGTGTGTGTGTGTGTGTGTGTGTGTGTGTGTGTGTGTGTGTGCCATTTGTGCATGCCCATAGAGCCCAGAAGAGGGCATTTGATGCCCTGCAGCTCAAGTTACAGGCAGTTGTGAGCCATCCAACAAAGGTATCGGGAAGCAAACTTGGATCTTCTGTAAAAGTAGAAGGCACTCCCAACTGTTGGGCCACCCTTCAGCTGCACCCCCCTTTTTGATCAAAAATGTCAAATTAGATATCAAGGTCAGTGTCTCATCAAATAACAATGATGTCCCATTTCTCGTCTGTGTTCTTTTCCAGGCAGACTATGCAGTTGGCAGAGAGCTAGATGGCTAAAATGTAAGTAGATTGTCCATGCGCCCTTCTCCATGCCAATCTAGACATAAAAATACAAAGAAATTCGGTGATAATGGCTCCCAGGTCATCTTGTCCAGAGTACAGACCAAGAATTCTAAGCACATGTGTGTGTTGGTTACGTCCTATCTGAAAGGTCACAGATGACTCTAAGATCAGGTATATTTGATTTTTACAGAATTCCGTTTAGTTTTATTCAATATTATTTTGGAAGCATTTTATCATCTTGAGTTATTAGAGTTGAGCAAAAGAAGAACACATCAAAAGAGCAGAAAACTACCTGCCCACAGAGAGTTCACACTGAACAAGCAGCTTCATTCCTGTTGCTTTTGACAGATGGTGATAATGACTATAAGACATGATGAGAAAATATGGAAACAAGTGATTGTTCTGTGGTTAGCCAGTTCTGTCAAAGAGGTGGGTATGTAGGTACAGAGAGTGCAATATGTTTTCTGTAGCATGAATCTTAAAAGGTCTTATGAATAAAATCAAACCTGGAGCCAGGTATTGGAGTGAATGTTGAAAGATCAGAGAAGCAGAACAAGCCACAGCTACCTCACCTTGCCAGTTCCTCAGCTGATCCTGTTTCCTCAGACTGGAAGCCTCTGTGTCCTCATCCAAAGGGGTCTCAGCTGAACTTCTGCTCAAAAGCCTAAAAGCTTAACCAGCTCTAGTTCCTGGTTTTCATGCCTCATATACCTTTCTGCTTTCTGCCATTACTTCCTGGGATTAAAGGCTTGAGTCACCATGCCTGGCTGTTTCCAGTGTGGCCTTGAACTCACAGAGATCCGGATGGATCTCTGCCTCCAGAAGGCTAGGATTAAAGGTGTGTGTGCCACCATTTTCTGGGCTCTCTGTCTGTCTAGTGGCTTTTCTGTTCTCTGACCCCAGATAAATTTATTAGGGTGCACCATATATTGGGGAATACAATATCACCACACTTTTCTGAGTCATACACTCTATCCTTGTCCACTCTCATATAATTTAAACACTTTGAGGATATTTTGTTGTCTTAGCTCTGACTGTTAGAACAAAATACTAGACACTACGTGTATTAAATAACAGGTGTTCATTTTCTTACCTGTCTAGAGGTCAGAAGTCTGAGATTAGATGCAGGTAGGAGTTACCACCTTGAAAAGTCTTGGCTCATAGAGCTCATCTAACACACACTGTCTCGTGAAGAGACATCACAACTTTCCAGGAGCCCTGGAAGTACTTCAACACTACACTAGGGGCTTTTATCAGCAGTGAAACTACTTAGAAAAGGCACAAAAGTGTGAAAACCCTGGTCCAGAATAGACTGTGGGAAAGACATTTGTTTACAGAGTGAAAGCTGAAATCAGGAGGCAAAAGCCACCTCTGGTTGACGCTCAGCTTGGAAATGCATGCACGGGCAACCTTCCTGTTTGCCACTCTGTTCGTATTTGAAGTGCGACAGTGGCACCTTGAGTATTGATTTTGGATTACATGGAAGGTTTTGCAAGTAGGTGAATGTGTAAGCACGGCGTGATTAGGAACGGAACGGTGTATTAGTTTTGATCCATAGACATTCCCATGTTAGTGTCATCCCACTCAGCTGGCTGGCATGCTTCTCTTTTGCTTAGGTCTTGTTTTCCATGCTTAATGACACAGCATAATTTTTATTATATGAGTCTCATATTTTGTTAAACTTGCACATAGTTTCTTTGTAAAATAGGATATGTTATAAATGAGAGTTTTATGGAATTTCTAGTTGATTATTGCTAGTAGAGTGAAGAACTATCAGTTTTATGCAAATATTTTATGTTCCACCATTACTCAAAGCATTTTTCTGCTAAGTTCCTCAGGGTTTCTTTGGAGAATATATCAGCTGCAGATGCAACGGATTTCATCTCTTTTCAGCATTTTAATTACTGCCCCCAAATTTTAATAATCGTGGTGATGTCTGACACCTCACTCCCAATTATGTTCTTATAAATAAAAGTGTTATTTTTGCTGATGTGAACAGTCATGTGTAAAGTAAATCTATAGCAAAAGGAAGGGACTTCTTACTATGCAGATTGCTTGCTGAATTATTAAATAAATCCAGTATTGCCACTTGGCAATAACCATTACCTTAGAAAATGGGCATTCCTAATTTGCCAACTTAATAGATAGCAAGGATGACTCTTTGCCTATGATCACATTTGTGAAATTATAACATTCACATTCATTTCTTTGGGGTTGGTCACCAGTGAGAGTTTCTGAACTCATCAATACCCAGACCAAGTTGAAAATTGCATAATGATATCTTGGGGTTTGACCATATTTATTATACCCTGAGTAGATTGGACATAATGTAATGAATTTAAATGAACTCTAGTGTTTATAGCCCTTTCAACTCCCTCAGTTTATCTTATCCTCATCAATATCGTGCTGAGCGGATGAAGGACAGGCTATTCCTATGATGTGAAGAAATGGTCATAAAAAGTGAAGGGAACACATGCTGCTGGCCAAGGACACGGCTTCTCTGCCTCTACTGCAGTTCTTATCAAACTTCACTACCTGGTTTTTATTCCTTATATCTCCATTCCTAACGTGCTCACGATTGCTTATGAATTATAATGCTCCTGAGAAGGGCGAGAGTAGGACTATTAAACATGCTGATTTGTGGGGTTGGAGCAAAGTTCAGTAGGCAAAGAGCTTTCCATAGCAAACATGAGGATCTTACTCTGGATCACAGAACCCTCATTTAAATAGCCCGGCTCAGCGGCATGCACTTGTAATCCCAGCACAGTTATTCAAACAGAATCCTCTGAGCTTCCTGTTGCCTTTAGTGGCAAGAGCAACTAACGCAATGACCACTGCGTGGCGCTGTTGCCTCTTAGTTCCCCATCAGCCTGAAGGCTGTTTACAGAGGTGTAAAGTTCTTGAGTCTCTACCCTCTTCCCCGCTCCTTACCCTCTGTAGGAGCTTTAGCATTAAACCTGCTGCGGGTCCCCATAAACGGTCCAAGCACTGAGAATACGCAGCTGTTGAATTCTCAGCTGTAAATGGGTCCCCTGTATCTCCTCCTCCAAGGCTCAGGGAATATCACAGAAGGGGAAGCAGAATGGATGGAAAAGTAAGAGAAAGGGACAGAGTGTGTGGCCCCGCTGCCTGCCTTCCAGACTGGACAGCCTGCACGTTTACACTCTCCTCACCCGGATGATCTGCGCAGGACCTGCTCAAGATTGGTCCCACCAGCGTTTCATCACTGCGGGAAGAGGGCTCCCGAGGTCCCATACCTCCTTGAAGATCTATATTCAGTTAAACGTTGTTGGGAAGAGGAGGGTACTGGAGAGAAAGAGAGAAAAAAAGAAAGACAGACGTGAAAGGAGGAAGACACGAAGGCTGAAGGCAGACTCTAGAAGAGGAAGGGGTCGGCAGGAGCGGGCGGGGACAAGGGAAGGTAATGGGGTGAATATGATCAAACTATATAAACGTATGAGGACGCTATAAGAAATCCATTATTCTGTACGATTAATATACGCTAATAAATAAACTTAACAGAGAGAAAACCTGCAGCTGTAACCTCTGCTGGCCGTGAAACCAGCATCTAGACAACACACCTGGCCTGTGCGTGGGTAGCTGTGTCACTTGGAGCCAGCTGGTCCAGCAGCCACTGTCTTCCCCGGGCTCCTATCCTGTCACGTCTCTGGGGCAGGCTGTTTCTGAGGCTCCTGAGGAGGAGCTTTGTGTTCTCCTTTGCTGATATCTGTGGAAATGAGCACCGTTAAAAGAGGCACCGAGGGGCAGGCCAGATAGCTCCGTGGGGACAGGCACTTGCTTCCGAGCCTGACCACCCACGTTTGATGCTCAGGACTCATGTGGTGGAAAGGGAGAATGGATGCCCACAAATTGCCCTCTGGCCTCCACGTGTTGGCTGTTTGCACACACGCATGCCTGCACATAAATGAATAAATGTCATAAAATTAAGTCCATAAAAAAACTTAAAGGGCACCAGCTCAATTTAAACACGGCCTTCATTCCTTAGTGTTAGTTAGCCTGTGATGAAAGTGTTGGGAAATATTTCTTCTAGTTTTGACGCTTTGGAAAAATAGCCTCCCTTGCTCCTAGAGTTTCTTCATTCCATTTATGTATAAACCTGCACACAGCACAAGTCTCAAGGTTGAATGTCCCCGAGTGCTTCAGTAAATAACCTCTTCTTAAAGAGACTGAGGACTCTAAAGCTGTAAGAAGGAACCACAGCTCTCTGAGTTTGTGGTCCCTCACATGTGTGGATATGGGTTCCTTTAAGAAGAAGGTGGTAAGTTGTGCATTCATCTCCAGGATCATCCCTCCCAGGCTTACTACTGTATACAATTTCATTTGGCAGCGGATCACCCGAAACCCACCCACCCGGCCCACCTGAGGAACGTCAGGGAAAAGAAACGAAGCTGTTTAATTTGAAGGTGTTCCCCTCTTGAAAACCAAAGTGCATTAACAAGATGGCCACACGGTGTCGCTGTAACACCGTCAAGTCGCAGGACTCCAGGGCCCGACAGGAAGACCAGAAGCAAGGAACCAGCACTGGGTCGGTGCAGTTTAGCAAGGTTTTTGGCAAAATTCAGGTGCCCTCCTTTCCTAGAGGGACCTTGGTGTTGAAGAGAGACTCGGAAGACTGCCCTTGGTGAAAGCAAGCCACCCGCGGCCTTCACTACAGTGGTGTTGGAGGCACTGCATTGTGCGGATTCACCCGAAACTGGTAGCTAAAAAAGACAATGGTTTTCCACTCCCGCCTTAGGAATAGCAGAATGCTCTTGCATGTTAATTTTTTTTTTCCCTTGAGCTAAATGAACTTGTTGGTTACTAGCGATTTTCTTTAAAAGAACCGAAAGTTATAAAGTTTTACTTTTTAGTGAAAACCTAGATAACTTTTTTTCTTTTTATCTCAAAGGGGTGGAGGGGATACTTGAAATTTAGGACTCAGGGAAAGTCATATTAAAACCTTTCCAAAAGTATACTACAGCTAGAGGCTTTATTGCCCCATTTTCTCCAAACCAATACCCCTTTCTTTCTCATCCATTCCAGTTCTCAATACCCGTCTCCGCTAACTTTGTGAGATGTTTCCTAGTGCATAGTATGAGATCCATGGCCAGACTGTAGACTATTGAGTCGTTTCTTGCTTCCAAAAGCATTTGTAAAAACCTGCAATGTAAACAAAGCATGTTTGTTTTTAAGCTCTTGGCATGTATCAATCATAAAAAAAAAAATGCAAGTCATTATGACATTTTCCAACAGTGTATGCTGCTCCTCCGTCATAGGAGAGCTCAGTTATATTGAGACATGTTGAAGGTTGAGTTCCTCTTTCCCAGTGTTTTAACTGTTAGCTGATGGAAGGAAGGGGTTAATGGAATGTCTTATGAGGACTGGGGTAGTGACGATTTTTACCACACTGCCTTAGATGTTACCTGGACACAGTCCTCCATCATTGTGTGTGACTTCTGGTGGGATTTGCTGTGGAGACCAGATACAAAACACAGCTGGCAGATGTCAAAGTTGAGACACTTCAGACAGCGGTATCTGCGAAAATGACATGCAAGTACAGCTTACATCACTACCGGCAGGAGAACAAACCGATGGAATTCAAGTAGAGAACGAGCATCCCCAGACATAGAGGAGTGTCTGACCTTACAGTGGTTACATGTCTCTCAAAGCTGACAGTTATTAAATAACCCATGTGCTTACTTATTAAAAAAAAAAAAACCTGAACACCTTATCTTAATAATGTGTGTGTGTGTGTGTGTGTGTGTGTGTGTGTGTGTGTGTGTGTGTATGCATGCATGGACCATGGCAAATGTGTGGAGGTCAGTGGCTATCTTTTGGAAATTGATCTCTCCTTCCACACCAGTTCTGGAGAATAAACTCAAGTGGTCAGGCTTAGGGGCCTTAAGTCATGGAGACCTTAGGTCATGCAACCATTTCACTGGCCCATGATGGAGCTCTTATAAGATGTTATATTAATGTGTCTTTACCCAATAAACTACAGTCTAGAGGTCTGACTTACATCCCTTCCCCCACGCTACCCAAATATCAAGTGTTTTGCATAGGCAGCGTCTTAGGGACCGCAATTATCAAGAGAAACCCTCAAGTCTGCAGCCGTATCTTGTGGAGCTGCATGAGGCCCTGGAATATTTTGAGTGTACTTTCCAATTTAAAAAAAAAAGAAGTTTAGCATTTTTGATAGAGTTGACTTAGGGATTCTCTTGGAAAATTACAAGGTATGATAATCTTGAACCTGAATTCCTGGTGCTGGGAAAAAAAACGTTAAATCATAGATAAAGGATCTCAAAACAGGCCCATGCTTTCTTAGAGGTCTGTGGATAGGGAAGAAAAGATGGAGGGGGGTATTCCTCCGCCGCCGCCAGGAGCTGTGTGAGCTGCTCACCCGTTTCTTGACTGTTAACGTGGCAGGATTTTCTTCTTAATTTCTGGATCTGAAATCGCCTTGTGTTCAGAAAGAGGAAACACTGAGGCACACTGTTAGGGAGCGATCTCTCCTAACACTCAGGGAGGAGTACTGTGATGCTGAAGGACCAGCAGGATGGGGCAGCCTCTGGTTAATAACATCACCACCATTCCTGGCTGCAGTAGTGACAGCCACTGGACTGGAAAGTCAAGCTCCCTGTTTGGGAGGCTCCTGGGCACATAGTAGGTCCTTAGCGAAGGTGAACTGGATGAGGCTAACTGAATGGCCTGGTTTCTGCATGAGATCAACCAAACTAATAAACACTGTCTCCTTGGCCTTACCAAATTTCTGCATAGCTTCGAAAACTAAAGGTTCAGTGTAGAAGTTGTACCTTGTGTAATTTCAAAGTTAGTTCTGTGTCTGGCTTAGACACACAGTGGTTATATAAAGAATGCCTTTCTGTGGTTTATTGATTAAATTATTATATATCTGTATATATACATACATAGATATAAATACACTGTGATAAATTACATTTTACATTCAAGTTTCTTCACTGTACATCATAAGAAATGATTATTTTTTACTCTAATATGAAGATTTCCTCGGTCCTGCTTGTTTCTCCATTGAGATTTTTTTTTTTTTGTTTCAAGTTGTTATTTGCAAAGAGGTTTTTATGAGTCAAATTTTGGTGCACCTTCCAAATCCTCCGTAAACTCAATTCAGCTTCTCAGCAAAATTTAAACTCGATTTCCAGATTTTTAGTGGGTCAGTAGACCTGTGTTATGCCTGAGGGAAGTGTGTTTAATGTCTTAACTAATGAGGATCAGGAACTCCAAGAAGAAAAGTGGAGGTGGGTGGGGGGAGTTGAAGAGACGGCTCAGTCGTTAAGAGCACTGACTGCTCTCCCAGAGGACCTGAGTTCAATTCCCAGCACCCACATGGCAGCTCACCACTGTCCGTAACTCCAGTTCCAGTTCTGACACCCTCACACAGACAACATTCAGGCAAAACACCAATGCACATAAAAAAAAATGAGAGAGAGAGAGAGAGATAGAGACAGACAGACAGAGACAGAGGCAGAGAGAGGTGGGACAAAGTGAGCTGGTGTGGGCTTGCTCTGACCCTGTGGGCTCTGACCTCCTGCCCTTCCAGGCACCCTGCCCTATGCCTGCTGTTAGCTACTGAATGTCTTGGATTTTCACCCTCCACACAGCTGCATACCTGTGCCCATGAGTCATGACTCACGGCTTGCCCATGCTTGGTTAGACTTCTCATTTCCTTCTCTTCAAAACTCTAACAGTATCTTTGATTTTACTTCCTTATTATTTAATTAATGGGAAACCTACAACACAATCTTTCTTTCTTTCTTTCTTTCTTTCTTTCTTTCTTTCTTTCTTTCTTTCTTTCTTTCTTTCTTCCTTCCTTCCTTCCTTTCTTCCTTCCTCCCCCCCTCTCTCTTCCTCCTCTCCCCTCTCTCCTTTCCTTTTCTTTTTCTTTTTGGCTTTTCAAGACAGGGTTCCTCTGCATAGCCCTGGCTGTCCTGGATCTCACTCTGTAGACCAGGCTGGCCTCGAACTCACAGAGATCCACCTGCCTCTGCCTCCTGAGTGCTAGGATTAAAGGCGTGCACCACCACTGTCTGGTGGCTTAACAAACTATTCTTGTGGGTAGCTCCAAGTCTTTAAAAGGTTTATTTGGAACAAAGACAACTGTTTTAGACCTTAGAGTAGTGGTTCTCAACCTTCCTGATGCTGCGACCCTTTAATACAGTTCCTCATGTTGTGGAGACCCCCAGCCATGAAATTATTTGGATGCTATTTCATAAGTTTTACTGCTTCTATGAACTGTAATGTAATCATCTGACATGCAGGATATCTGTTATGTGACCCCTGTGATAGAGGCGTTTGAGCCCCACAAAGGAGAAGAGGCCTGTAAGTTGAGATCCACTGCCTTAGAGGAACAAAAACATTGACTACTTCAGAGTGTGAGTCAGTGGAAGATCTTAATGTTTCATCAATTATAGGAAATAAATTTATTTTCAACCAGAATGCCTCAGACAGGGAATTATTGCGCTAAAGGTGCTGTGGGATGTTCTGTATGTCCTATAGGAGCCCGTTCTTGGGTTCCTCGTGGCTTTACCCAGCAGGTCCGCATAGAGGATGATTAGGACCACAGGCCTGAGTGCAGGTGTCTGAGATGGTCTGCACTTGGCTGTGCTGGGGGATGGCCTGTTTAAGTTGCTCTGATTGGTCAATAAATAAAACCTGATTGACCATGGCTAGGCAGGAAGTATAGGCGGGACTAACAGAGAGGAGAAAAGAAAGAACAGGAAGGCAGAAGGAGACACTGCCAACCGCTGCCATGACAAGCAGCATGTGAAGATGCCGGTAAGCCATGAGCCACGTGGCAGGGTATAGATTTGTGGAAATGGATTAATTTAAGCTATAACCAGTTAGTAAGAAGCCTGCCACGGCCATACAGTTTGTATGCAGTATAAGTCTCTGTGTTTACTTGGTTGGGTCTGAGCGGCTGTGGGACTGGTGGGTGACAAAGATTTGTCCTGACTGTGGGCCAGGCAGGAAAACTCTAGCTACATAAAAGCAAGCGAATTCCAGATGTATGGAAAGGATGCCAGAGAGAGTCTGAAGCTATCGATGTAGCCCACCATTGAGCCCATCTGTCAAATGACCATTTGGGGAATATGATGCAGACCGTACATACCTCAGTCCTATGATTGGGAAGGTTTTGCATACACTGCACCGCACGGGGTGAGTGACGGTTCCTGAGGCAGACAGTCGGTAGCAGGTTGGGAGCCACAGAAGGATAAGAGGCTCAGACTGTACCCAAGACAAGAATTTCTCTTCCTTGATTCCAGTACTCAACACCTGGGGAAGAAGGGCAGGCTGAGACACACTTTCCGGTGGGATTTGCCCCCTTTTCTTCCCTCTGGTTCCGTATCTGTCCTGATAAGGAAATCAGCCATGTGAAAACTGGGAGGTAGGGTTACCTCCAATCTCAGGTTGGCCTGGAACCGGCATGAAGCCCAATGTAAGCAATCTTTTCAAACATCTGCACCAGCTCCCAGAGATGTTTTTTATGCCACTCACCCCTCGGAAGCAACTGTGGATAGCACTTTCCACGGGACACAAAGCGCAGCTCTCTCCCACGACAGTTGGGATCTGCAAAGGCAACCTCATGTTATCTGCTGAATGGACTTGGTGTGCCTGAGTAATCGTGCTCACAGCAATGGAGGGCGTGTAAGCAAAAAAAAAAAAAAAAAAAAAAAAAAAAAAAAAAAAAAAAAAAAAAATACCGGGCATCTGAGGACAGAGGGACCATCTCAATCAAAACAGTAAGTTTTAGGCTTTGTGTGATTCTTGAGTTGGAACAATGAATTAAAAGAGACTGAAGGAAGACCACAGAAGGAAACCACTAAGGCAGCAAAGGGAAGATGTCTGCTGTCTGACTTCTTAGGATCCCAGGCAAATCATTTCAATCTTTCTTTTTTCCCTGATGGAGGTCACGTGGCATTGCTTTCACGTTCACGGTGGCTTTAAGAGATGTCAAGTATTTTCACATCATCTCGTCTGAATGCACGCCAATTCTGTTACTTGTTCTGCTTCTGTGTCAAAATATCGGACATAAAGAACTTCCAAGAGGAGAGATTGAGGTTGCCTTGTGGTTTCAGTCCATGGCTTCTGGGCTGTGGTGAGGTAGAGCATCAACACAGAAGGCTGTGGCAGGGCGGATCCTCATGATGACCAAGGAACATAGAGAGGAGAGGCCCATGGGAATAGATATCTGTTGACCTAGCTCATTTAATTAGCCCTAAATATGAAAATTTCTATCAAAAAGTCCATTCAAAATCTACCTAACCCATTAGTTAGATCAGAGTCCTCATGATTCAGTCACTTCTCAGTGATTGGATCTACCAGTTGGGTACCAAGCTTTCAATTCAAGAGTCTTTTGGGGAGATACTTCATTTGCAAACCATAACTCCAGTCTTTGAAGTGGGGTGGTAGTGATCATTATTGAAAGGAAAGACTAACAAGAAATGAAGTCACTATGTCAAGAAGAGATATCTACACATTCATTGCAGCATTATTCATGGAAGCCAAGACATAGGAATGACCTAAGGTGTTTAATGAATGTTATCTGGCATTTAAAAATAAGAAATCCTGTCATTTACTACAGCATGGATGAACCTGGAAAATATATGTTAAGTAAAATTGTAACTACAGAAATACTGTGTAATCTCTCTTACATGGGGAATCTAAAGGAGATGAATTCATAGGAACAGAGTAGAATGTGGCGTCTCAGCATTGAGGGTGGGGTGGGAAAATTTGGAAGCTGTTCCTCAAAGAGTATAAACTTACAGTTTATTTATTTTTTTTTTTTTTGGTTTTTCGAGACAGGGTTTCTCTGTAGCTTTGCGCCTTTCCTGGAACTCACTTGGTAGCCCAGGCTGGCCTCGAACTCACAGAGATCCGCCTGGCTCTGCCTCCCGAGTGCTGGGATTAAAGGCGTGCGCCACCACCGCCCGGCAAACTTACAGTTTATGATGATTAGATTCTGGTGGTCTAATGCTCACCACAGTGACTTGTTGATGACGTCATCCGGCCCACTTGACATTTGATATGAGATCAGGTTTTGGGCATCCTTCTCTGTGCTCACACACAAATAGTGACTGTGGGTATGATGGGAGTGTAAGTGACTTGCCTGTGGTAATCATTACACAGTGTACACCCATGTTACCTATGGTACACTGTGATGCAACATCTCTCTCTCTCCCTCCCTCTTTCTCTTTTCCATCCCTTTCTTTATTTCTTCTTTTGAAATAGGATCTTGCAGGGCTGGTCTCAAAACCTTGAGTTCAAATAATCCTACCCCCTTATTTCCAAAGTAGTTGGAACTATAGGCATGTACATGCCACACCACGCCACGCCACACCACATTTAATATCTTTTGTCCATATAATTTTTGTTAATTAAATATTTTTAAAGCTAAATAGATCAAGGGATCGCTGAGAGACAACATTTTGTTCAAGATAAAAAAAAAAAAAACAAGTTTGTTGCACCATTGGGGTCTCACTCTGGATGTCCCTGTCTTCATTAAGGGGACAACACTTATTAGACTGGTTTTGTTTGTTTAGATTTTATAGATATTCCAATGGCCCAGTTGTCCCTGAAGCCTACCTCAACCACATTCACCAGGGTGTGTGTGTGTGTGTGTGTGTGTGTGTGTGTGTGTGTGTGTGTAGGGTGGGAGGCATTGACCAAGGGACGAAGGACTCTTGTGACTTCCAGGATGGTGATGGACTTGGTTCTGGTTTCTGTGTGCACAGATGTATGTACCGGTCACCTTCACTCACTCCCATTTGGACAGAAGTCTCCATTTCCCATCTGATGCCTTGCCCAGCACAGGCTGTCAGACACACTGCCTGTAATTGCACAGACCCCCTGCCAAGCCCATCAACTCAAATAAACATCCTCCTAATCAGGAAAGTGGCACTTAGAGCCTCTTTGCTGACAATTAGCCAGCCAGAAGTCAACAAACATTTATGCACTAGTAACAAGATGGCTTGTGCTTTAAATTGATAATAACCCCGTCACCAAGAGAATACAAGTAAGTACTCCCGATATTATTTAGTAAACAACAACAACAACAGACCAACAATTCATTTCCCATCTTTGGACTGTTGAATACTGATGAACTACCTGGGACATTTATTAAGAGTGTTGCCAATTCAACATTCTACTTCCTCTCGCATCTTTACCCCTAATGAAAAAAAGGGGGCTCAGTTCACATGTCAAATATGCAGGTGGAAGACCTGGGATCACCAGCTCTGTGATTCTGATACTAGTAAAAAGAAAGTTCCCTACTGTAGTGGGATTTAACCTGATGCTTCCCCTTTAAATATCTACATAAAGTTTTTCTGAATTAATTGCCTATTTGGCTAATTTCTTGCAGGTGCTCTATCGAGAAGAATTAAATGTGACTAGGTGGCATGCTGGCATGGGCAGAATAGCACTCGAAATGATAATTAGCATTCCTAGGGGATGATTTGAATCTCAGAGTGGGGACCCGGATTTTCTACGGAAGGAATCCATCTTGGATTCCATAATGGAAGTCAATGGGATGATAATTTGCTATGCAAATCACAGATCTCCTTCCCCATAGCCTTTTCAGAAAGCCTGCTAATACTCACTAGGCAGGGGAAGGAGACATTGTAGCAGCCAGCATTTCAGCCCTCATTGACCTTGACTGAGTTTGAAACGAGTGGATTTTTAAAATCCCTTGAGAGTGGTGTTAACTTGAAGCCATCAACAGTAGTCAGGAAGGGAACACAAGGAATTCTAGGGGAGAGGAAAAATACCGCTCTGCCCGGGTCCTTTTTATCGCATCCATTTTGAAATTGGCTGCTGTTCTCAGTCTGGCGAGATACATGGATGAGCATCAGCCTATGCCTCCCCTGGATTTCTACCTGCTTGAGTTCTGAGACATGAAGTTGTCGGGGAGGAACATCAGCAATGATGGTGCCCTGAGACATGCCCCAGACGGCAGAAGATCTGCAGTAGGGTCTGTGTGCCATCGCCACCACCAACAGAGCATTGAAGCATTTAAGTCTATGCCTGGCATTTTTGAATCAGGCTGTATAGCACAGAGGAAGAGCCAACTACACAGCAGCTGGAAGCTGATAGCTGGGCAGAGCTGCCTTAAACCGGGACATCATAGAAACTGGCCCCTGCTCTTCGGGTTGGTCTGCTCCTCTTTTGCTGTGATGAACACCATGTTCAAAAACACTTTGGGGAGGAAAGGGTTATCGGGCCATCGCGGTCCATCACTGAGGGAAGTCAAGGCAGGAAGTCCAGCAGAAGCAGAGGTGGGAACCATGGAGGAAGGAATCTACTGACTTGCTTCCTATGGCTTGATCAACCTGCTGGTGCGGTTGCCCCTACAGTGGGCTGGGCCTCTCACATCAATCATTAATTAAGTAAATGTCTTACAGACATGCCCACCTGATGGAGACATTTCTTCAATTAACATTCTGTTCTCTCCAGTGATTCTAGATGGGTCCAGTTGACAAAAGACCAACCTAGCACACTCTTCCTTCATAATCCTTGTGAGTGAAAAGAAGTCTTTAAAGGTTCTCATTCACTGGCTGTGAAAGAGCCAAGTCCGTTGTATGGTTCCCAGCAGGGAAGAGGGAAGAAGGAACACCTTGGGACGATGAAGACCCTGCCCAGAGCATGGATCCTATGTCTACTGTCTCTCTGGACACTCCCCCTTTTCTCCCATAAAACCACACTAAAGCCCCATGATTTTGAGGCAGAGAATCTCCTCTGCATTCCTCGGAGTTGGCTTTGAATAAACCTCTTTCCTTCTAACAATCTCTCTCTCTCTCTCTCTCTCTCTCTCTCTCTCTCTCTCTCTCTCTCTCTCTCTCTCTCTCCTCTCATAAAATAGTAAGCAGTATGAACTGTAGATTCTGGTAACAAAAGAAAAAAGAAATGCACAGCAAAACCAAAAAACAGGACCTTTCTGAAACCAGTTGAGACCAATGTATGCTGACTGTCCTTTGCTTATTGTGGCATTTCCATACCATTAGCCTTGCATAACTGACATTTCCCACCACACATCTGATGTTATGATACACCTGAGCCCTCCATATAGGAACAGAAAAGCAGACCTCATTCTTGGAAAACCCCAGACTAATCCTGCAAACTCCTCCTTTTATCCACCTTGGTTTATGAATTATTTTCAATTTATTGAGCTTATCCGTAAGATGTGGCTCTGTCCACATCTTGCCCCTGGAGTGTGTACTATTGCTTTGCAATTAAAACTGTTTCCTTATTTGTTTGTCTCATAGCTGAATCTCGTCTCAGTGAATGACAACATCTGCACCTCTCTATTGCTCCTGAGACCCCCTAACCTCCACTGCCAGCAACATTTTAACCTTACTAAAAAATTTAAAATCTGCTGTCAACTCTGGCCAGGCAAGCTTCTTTCTGCAATGGTCAGCAGTGACTGCAGAGCCCCATAATTGGCCAAAGTGCAGAAAATAAATGGCTGGTGAGTACCCAGCCATAAATGGGACATCTTTATTACCTCCTCCTCAAGGTTCAGGGAGCATCACCAAAGACTATAAAAGCTGGAGGGAACGGGGAGCGATGTGGGGAATGCTGATTTCTGGGCCTGGCGTGGCTGTTGCACTCTGAGCAGCTGTGGTCACCTACACAAGACCTCTACAAGACCGGGTCTGTCAGTGTCCTGTCACGAGGCCCCATTCTGCTCTGAGGATGTATGTGCAGTTAATGATGGATGGAGGAAGGAGAGACATTTTCTTTAGTGGGGTCCTTTAGTAAGAACCCCAAACTCCTAAAGTGAAACTCTCACCCATATACCTGCAAACAACCCTAAGGAAACTCATTGGATCACACACAGTGAAAGGTATGAAAGCAGGGGGAAGCTAGTTCAGAAGAGGAAGGGGATTGGCTGGAGCTGGAAGGGGACAAGAGAGGGAAATGTATGTATACGCGCACGCGCGTGCGTGTGCGTGGGTGCGTGGGTGCGTGGGTGCGTGCGTGCGTGCGCGCGCGTGTGTGTGTGTGTGTGTGTGTGTGTGTGTGTGTGTATCTGTGTGTGTATACACGACTGAAATAAATTATGTATGTGTCATGGTGAAACCCATTATTGTACATAATATTATGCTGATAAAAACATTAAAAAATTTACTTAGGAATTATGAACATGTTGGGATAAAGGAGATGAACTGAGCGAGAGAGTATAAAAAAAAGAGTGCCCCCCCCAACAAGCTTCAGTTTGAACAACTTATCTGTGCAAAAACACGCCCTCTCAAAAGCCAAGGAGAGCGGCGAGAGAGCAAGGCACGTGGTTACAATACAATAATAAGAAAGGGGTGGCTGGAGACACCGTTCAGTGGGAAAGAGAGCTTGCTGTGTACATGAGAACCAGAGCTCAGATCCCAGCAGCCACGTCAAAAGCTAGGTGTGGCTTCGTCTGTGCCTTCAACCTCAGCACTGTGGGTGTAGAAACAGCTTGGGTTTGCTGACCAAATCCAGGTTCGGTGATAGACCCTATCCTCGGTATGCATACACCCATGGGCATACACGTGTGCGCACAGCACCTCCCCCCCCCCACCTGCCCAGGAAACAGTGGAGAAGGCAAGGATGACAGCTTTATACAATCAGTGCCACCCCACCCCTGCACCAACCTAAGGTAGATCAGTATCTAGAGAACGTCTGACTGGGGCAAGAGAAGGAGGTAGGTAGAGCAATTTGCGTTGGTCTACAAGACTGAATTGGTCACTGTAAAATTCAGCAGTAGACAGCCTCACAGCACCTGACACTAAGCTGGTGCCTGTGAACTAAGCCTTAAAGATTCACACTGCTGTGGACGAGAGGCCATAGCCCCTGTGAGGTGGACTCACATTCCAGCCTGTATTTTTTCCTGGCTGGAGACAGTAATCTTGGGCTCTGCATAACTCACTCTCGGTGGCAGGCAGACCTTAGAAGACAAGGCTTGAATTTCAGTGTGCAGTTGTGCTGGCCGCCATGACCCTGGGCTTGGGACACCTCCCAGTGAGTGCAATGGTTACAGTGTTCATGGGCTGAAGGACCACAGCAGCAAGTCTGCCTCGATAGTCTAGACAGGTTTACTGCTACTGGACATAACTGGACAAAGGTAGCCTTCCAAGACTGGAATAGCCGCTGTGGTGGTTTGAGTGAGAATGGCCTCCATAGCTCATTTCTGAATATTTGGTCTCCAGTTGTTGGAACTGTTTAGGAAGGATTGGGAGGTGTGGCCTTGTTAGAGGAGGTGTGCCAATGAGGGACGGATGGGATTTGGGGCTTCAAAAGCCCACACTCTTCCCAGTTAGCTGTCTGTCTCTAAATCATGTTTGTGGATCAGATGTAATCTGGCCTAGATTCTGATGCAGATAAAAATCGCATTTCACCTCTATTACACAATCAAAGATATGCTAGTTGTCTTGTTATCCCCTCTTTCCCCTTATAATTTTAGCCCTATTTTTCCCAGATCTCTTAGGAAACCCTGATAATCACATTCCAGCCAGCCTACTCAACACCCCGCCCTGCATTAAACCCGAAAGATACTTCCTATTTGCCTATGCTATTCTATCTATCCCCATCAAATTAGGAGGCATACTAACCCTAGTCCTCTCAATTCTCACCCTAACTTTCTTCTTATCCCTCTATGCCTCAAAACTATGTAGCCTTATATTCTGTCCAATCATCCAAACCCTATACTGAGTCATAGTAGCTGATCTACTCACTCTCCCATGAATTGGTGGGTAACCTGTAGAATCCTCATATATTATTATTTGTCAGTTAGCCTCTATCATTTATTTCTCCATTATCCCAATTTTAATCTGATTTTTGGCCTAATCAAAAATAAAATCTTAAAATGAACCTAATATCCCGATTGTATACTAACTACTTTAGTCTTGTAAACCAAAAGGAAGAGCGAATCTTAGGACATCAAGGAAGTAAGTAACCCCTCCACAGCCAACACCCAAAGCTGATATTCTCCTTAAACGACTCCTTATTTAGTAGCTCTCAAGCCTACTGCTCTAGTACCATGCCTGCCTGCCATGGTCTCCGCCATGATGGCCATGGACTCTAACCCTCTGGGACCATGAACCCTCAAGTTGAATGCTTTCGTTATAAGTTGCCTTGGTCATGGTGTTTTTGTTATGGCAATAAATAAGCAACCAAAACAGCTACCTACTTCTTCAATGTGCGGACATCAAATCTTGATCATGAGGATCAAGAATAACCAGGGAAACAATGTCCCCAAGCAGACAGTGACCAGCTCTAACGTGCCAAAGAGATGGCAAAGTTTCTAAAACACAAAATGCCATTTCAAGGGAGATCATCAAACTACAAGAAGATGGTTATGAACAATTCAGGAACTCATCAGAAGAGTTAAGAGAAATAAAAAATAAATGGAAATACAAGAGCAGAAAAGTTCACAGAACAATGGAAACCACATAGAAGAGCCACATCAGCGGAACTGGTCAAGCAGAGAGATGAATGTGTGGACTCAGGACAAGGGTTTGAAAGCGTAATGTCCCAGGAGAAGGAGAAAAATGATAACATGGAATGAAAAAAGCCTACAGGATTTATGGGGCAGCATAAAAAGAGCAAAGATACGGCTTTCATTTAAGATAGGGTAGAAAGATACCAAGGCATAGGAATCCTTCAAAAAGAAATATCACCAAAGACATGGCTCAGCAGGCTGTCACTGCTATGCAAGCATGAAGTCTTGAGTTCAGATCTCCAGAACGCACATTTGTGCCTTTGATAAACTATAGTGTTTTATTTATTCAATAGAATATAGTGGTCACGCTTAAGTAGACTCACATATCCCCAAATAAATAGCATCCCATTACAATATGAGTAAAATAAAGACTACAGACAGTTGGGTATGTATATCTGAAAAGCACAAAAGACAATCCTTGTTTCCTCATAGACACGGGGTAAAGGTGGGACAAACAAGAGAACTTGTGGCTGTGGCCTCTGCCTGCACAGCCCTGGAGAGTTGACTAACAGGGGCTTGACTTACATACATTGGGATCCCCCCACTCTTTCCCCAGTGCTGAGGATGGAATCCAAGGCCCATTGAGCAACATACAGCACACCCCAAACCCTCAGGTTTTTATAGCACTTTTCTCTGAGCGCTCACATTTTTAGACACTAGTATAGTGCACACTTGTAACACCAGTATGGAAAATCAAAACAATATGCCTCCTGAAACACTCAGTTTTGTGCCCATCTATAAATTCATTTTGGTTTTCTGCATCTTTGATTTTCTTCCCTTTAGTTAGTTATAATATCTGAGAGTTGACCTTTTCTAATGAATGAGTAGCAGACATTTTGTAAGAGAGTCAGAAACGTGTTGTTTTTAAAGAGAAGGATTAGGTCAAACTACAAAAACTTTGCTTCTGCTGCTAAGGAATGAAGGCCTCATGCTGTGGATGGGACCAGACAATGAAGAACTTTGGGAATGAGAGTGTGTTATGACTGGATCTTAAATGTCCCCCAAAGAGTGTGTGTTAAAGGCATAATTGCAGCTTAGAGGCATCAGGAAGTCTTAAGAGGTGGGGCCTCACTAGGGATAGGCCCTTGAAGGATATCATGGGACTCCTGTCTCTTCCTTTCTCTTGCCCAACATGAGATGAGCAGCCTCCTCTTGCCCATGCTCCCATCATGATGTTTCCGTTTGCCATAGCCCCCCCCCCCTCCACACACACACAGCAGGGGCAACTGAACAAAGGCTGAAGTTTGCAAAACAGAGAGCCAAGATGATTTTCTTAAGTTGACCAGTTCAGGCATTCTGTAACAAAAAGGTGGCGCACACAGGGTGATGGCTTTTGGAAAGCTCATTGGTTCAATGCAGAGGAAAAAGGAGGGATAGGTTGGGCTTGCTATATAAAGATGAATTTACACTGTAAAAGCAGTGAGAACAATAACAACAGGTTGATATGACTGACACCAGTTGAGAACTCATAAGCATCGGGATTTACCTGCTGTAGATCTGTTAGTAAGGCTCTCAAGACCCTCCGAGTCATGCGGGCTCGGGAATCATCACCTCTCCTGTTGTTTTCTGCGTAGAGCTGAAAAAAAGCTAGACATATAAAGAGGGAAGAAATCTTTAGTGAAATCCTGGTGCCCTTGAAGAGTGCCTGCTTTGAGGCGAGTTTCGTTGTGAATATAAAAGGAATGGGGAATTATATTCTTGTTGTTTGCTTGTTCCTATGAAGGCCTTCAAGGGCAATCCGTCAATACCTAACAACTCATTACCTGCCCACCCACACCCACAAGTCCAGACCTCTGTGGTGGAGGTTGGTGAAGGGACAGTAAGGTGAGGATCCCAATTAATTAGTGGTTGCCGGATAGTCTCTAAAATCATAAAGGTCAAGGGCAGCCAAGCAATGCAGAACTGAAAGGCATAGAATTTTGAAGAAAATAGGGGCTGGAAAAATGGTCTAGTGGTTGAGAACACTGGCTGCTCTTCCAGAGGTCCCGAGTTCAAGTCCCGGAAACCACATGGTGGCTCACAACCATGTATGATGGGATCTGATACCTTCTTCTGTTATTCAGGCATACATGCAAAATAGAGCACTCATATGCATAAACAAATAAATAAATGTTTTAAAAAAAAGAATGTCTAAGAAAACCCTGAGACCCTCATAGCTGTAAACATTTTTCTTAAATACAAACAAGACAGGGGTTAGAGAGATGGTCCAGCTGTTAAGAGCACTGGCTGCTTTTCCAGATGACCTGGGTTTGGTTCCCAGTAGCCACAAGAAGGCTCACAACCATCTCTAACTCCAGTCCCAGGGGATTTGACTTCCCCTTGCTGGTCTCTGCAGGCACTGCACTCATGTGGTACACAGGCATGCACGCAGTCAAAAGCACCCGTAGAATAAAATTAAAATGCCAAGAATCAAACCAAAGCCGAACCCAGCCAGGCACGGTGAGTGCATGCTGTAGAGCAGGTCACTGTGACAGGCACTCAGAAGCCAGTAAAGAGGATGACATACAGGGGGCTCGAGAGTCACCACACTTCAGAACACACTCAACTCCTACACACGGTACCTCTGTACTTCGTAAGAGGGCTGTCCCCGGAGAGGGCAACCAGTGCAGCAGCCACAGGCCGAAGCTTGAGAATGCCCGATCCCGTGCTGTGGGGCCACAAATCACAGACAAGCGTGGAAAGGGCGGGGTTATTTAGATGGAGCGATTAGTGGGTGTTTCTCATTTTGTTTGTTCCTGTGAAGGCCTTCCAATCCATCAATGGATATCTCATATATGACACCATGCTGCTCGCTTCTCACAGAATCTTCATATATTCCGGGCGTTGAGTGAGCATGCTTTTCTGATTCATTCATTTACCCATTAAGTCACTCAGTAACTCCTTACTGGATGCTTTTCTGTGAGACACACTGTGCCAGGGGCTGGGTGTGCAGGGGTGGAGTGGGCAGTCTCATTCCCTTAGGATTCCACATAGCAAAGATGAGGATAAAAATAAAAAGCACAGCCGGGCCGTGGCACACACCTTTAATCCCAGCACTCGGGAGGTAGAGGCAGGTGGATCTCTGTGTGTTCGAGACCAGCCTGGTCTACAGAGCGAGTTCCAGGGCAGCCAGGGCTGTTACACAGAGAAACCCTGTCTCAAACAAACAAACAAACAAACAAATTAAAAGCATGTGCCCCCTCCAAAAACACTCACGGGCTCTAGCCTAGATCCTGACTGTGGTCCACACCCTAGCTGTACGGCTTCCAACCCTGTCCAGATGATTTATTAAAGGTAGGAGGGCTGTTACAGACAAGCATACCATCGAAAACACTCTCACAGGCTTAATGTTGAAAGAGACTGAAATCATGACAACATAGCCCGAGAATGTATTTATCTATTACTCGTGAAGTTAGAAAATAAGTTACAAATTCAGAAAGAAACAACGGTAAGGAATTGGCCTCCCAGAGGCAAGCTCATGCCATGGTCATCACCTCATCGTCTCCTCCTCCCCTTCCTCAAACCAACTGAGAAAGGGCAGAAAAAAAAAATCCCAAACTCCATCTTAGCAAAGCACACATAATGTATACTCACATGTGTCCACACAGATTCACAAAGCCATGATCTCCAGAGCATGACGTACCCTCTGATAGGACGTATACTGTTACCTGTCTATGCAACTGGATATCCAAGTCTACCCCAGCTAAAAACCCAACTAAGCCAAAACTTGGACGAAAATAGGCAAGGAAGAAGACAGAAATGAACAAGAAAGATGCTACCAGGGAGTGAAGATCAGAGTGTAGCATATACACATCCATCCGGGTACCCTTCCAAAGGGTGGGGATTCTGCTCTGGCATGGGAGTGAGTTTGCAGAAAAGAAAGATTTCCTGCTTCTAGCTACCTATGAGCCATTTGTAATAGTGACGCTTATGAAGACTTCTTTATTTCATTATTGAGTGAGTAATGAGTCAGTTAGTGACGGAAAATCAAGCCAGCAAGTAAGGAAACCACCTGACACACCAGATCTCAAGTGAACGTTAGATAGCACCCAATGGCCAGTGGCAGAGACCTTGCTGTTGTGGCTGCAGGCAATCCCCACATCCTCACCTGTCATACATGGCTGCGAGAAGACTCAGAGTGAGTTCAGGAGCTCTTGAATGCACTTGTGTTGCGTTTCCCATCCCGGTTCTCTGAAACAGCTCCTGGAGCTCCTGAAAAAGCTGCTGCATGGAAAGGGAGGTCTCCATGCCTTCCCCGAATCGTCCACGCAATAGAACTTGCTGAATCAAGGAGCTGTCCACCAAGTCCACCGAAGGAAGCAAAGGAAAGACGGAGTCTTATTTTCTGATGAGGGAAAATGGTTTCAAACACAGCAAATACCTCCTGGTATTTAAGTGAGACTTTTTTTTTTTTTTCCAGCAGTGGCCATTTTTTCAAGGGAATTGAAATGCCCATCATGGACACAGATCTTTTGTGTATAATTCTGCCATGACTATTCTGGCAGTCGATTTGATTTTGGAAAATTGTGTCATTAAAGCGTGGAATCGCTATTGCTAGGAGAGGTGCTGGGGTACCATTTTCTAGACTGAGGTTAAAAAGCGGCAGAAACTTGAAGAATACACAATCTAAGGAAGTTGAAAGCCTGTGGTGATGAAGTGGGAGAGATATTTTTGCACGGTGCTCTAGGAGGACTGAACATTGGCCTTTCCTATTTGAACACAGCTTTCCAGCTTCAGAAGGAATATAGTTGTGTGTTGGAATGTTGTGTACACAGCTGCCATAGTTAAAAAGAATAAACTCCAACAACATCCTAAAAGCAGTGGCTGAATTACCCGACTCTGTAAGTCTCACTCGTCTTCAGCAATATCACTTTTTAAAATCTTGATTCCATCAATATTATTACCTAGAGACAGCACTTCATAAGATCAAGACTCCTCACAAAACAGTGGTTTATTTCTCACAGGCACACATCTATATTACCATCATGTAAAAAGTTTACAAGGCAGTGAGTAGAGAGAATAATGAAATCGAGCTAGCCCTATAGTTTCTTGCCAACAGAGGGTGACAGACAGAATTAATAAACACTCCCTGTACCACCTAGGAGGTAGGGCTGTCAAGAGCCCCAAAAGCTGCTGGCATTTAAGATACTTCAGCCTGTGAAATGATAAAGCTCTGTACTCCTCAGTACTTCGTAAATCACTCTCACAGATAAGGAATCCACCAAGCATAATAAAACTTTTTATTTGTTTTCTGATATTGCTTTGAAGGGGAGAGTCTCAGGCATAGGGAAGCAGGCTTCAGGAAGAACAGCGTTTAGATAAAACCTGGCCACAGGTGGCAGTGATCTGTACACTGTTTTGTCGTTGATCACCAGCCCATGTTGTCTGGGTCTGGCATTTGGAATGCCGGAGTCTCTTGTCTTCTGTGAGAGTTCTGTGTTACAGCCGTGCAGATAAAGGTGCTGTTCATTAATCTCACAAGATTCAAAGAGTGATAGTCTCTGGATCCTGCTCCTTGGAGCTCCTGCAATGTTTATCTTGGTGTTTGGGATTTTTTGTTTTAAAAAAAATCCTTGCCCACCTCTCCTCTTGCTGCCCGTGAAGCAACATATGAACATATATGGGTGGATTGCTCACAATGGGCTCTCCCAACCCCCACCCTCTTTATGTTATCAACAATCTAAACGCACAGGTCCAGCCTTCCTGATCCAGGCAGTAGCATGAGTGGGACAAGTTTTTCTTTTTCTTTTCTTTTTTTTTTTTTTTTCTGTGAATTGAACATCACATGTCATCAAGATCAAATTGTCTTGGTCGCTACCAAGAACTTGTACTTACGCTGGCAAAGAGTTTGCATGGATCTTAATTTGAAGGCAGTTCTGTAGACGGATTTCTCAATCCTATTAAGAGCATCTGCAAAGACAACATGAAGCATGGTGGATAATGATTATCTCATTGGACATATCCTACATCCTGGGAGGGAATTGGTGGGCTCCTGTAGCCTTATTTTGTAGGTGAGACAATTAAGGTAGACAGTATGCTAGTCTACCTGTAAATGTTAATAAAGGACATGTGACAGTTTCACAGTACAGATTTTTGTTGTCTCATGACAGATTTCTTGTCTGATATGACTGGGGATCAGTCCTCACAGCTAGCAAAATTTAAAATGACATATGATCTTCGCATGGGTTCATGCTGGTAACGAAGTTCAACAACGCCTTATAAGGTCTTAAACATGAATTGTTTGATTTATTTTAGGCAGCTGAAATCGCCTGCTAAAGCTGGTTATTGATGGTACAAAGCAGTGGTCCCCACCTGTGCTTTCTGGCCTAGCCACATCTGCAGGACCTAGGGCTTGTTACAAATGCACATCCTAACATGGGTGTAGCATGCTGTCAACACACTCCAGGGGCAGGCACAGTAACGTGACTTGAACAATGCTTCAAAGTAGATGGATATAAACTAAAGTCTTGAAAGCTTCCTGTACAAAAGGAATTTATTGATTCTAGAACAATTGTCTAATGTCCAGGGAACTTGCAAATGACTTTTAGAAATGATCTATGGACAATAAGATCATCTAAAGATCTTGGTATCAGCTACCACATCTTCCTTCCAAATATATGAACATATGTATAGATTAGGGTTCACAAATAGAAACAGAAAATAAATTTCAATCTATTATTCTGTGCCAAATCCAGCCAGCGGGTACTGATTTAGTTGAAGACTCCCTTGACAAGGTCTGTCAAGGAGACACTACCTTGTTAACAACAGTGTAGTAGGTTGTTCTAATGTCTGATATTTTATTTATTTGCTTCAGGTAAGGTATATTATAGCAGGGATATAGGATATTATTGGTGCTTCCTCCTCCTATATTTAGCAAGGATGTTAAGATATTGTTTAACATATTATCAAATGCATCATTATGCATGATGTTCTTTATCACATTGAGTCATTGAAATCTTTTACATTGGTGGTACATCTCAGTTCATAGTTTATATGCCAAGTATTCCAAAGTCATGTGTTTAGAGACTATGTATCGACAGCTTGGCTTTAGGAAATGTTTGGGAGAGAAGCTACATGGGGCACTGATCAGGTCCCCAATAGTTGGTTATGTGTCTTGCATCAGGGCTGCTAGCTGAGCTGAGGTAGAGATTCAGCCATCATCAGTGCTAGACATGAACAATATTGTGTTCATCACTTAGGTTGCCTGAGTAGAGTGTAGTTAGTGAATAGAAGGTAGTGCTAAGTAATAGCTTGGTGTGAGGAACATAATCAGTTAATTGACTTAAGAAGAAGAGAAACCCAAGAGGGAACACAAGAAAGAAACCCAAAGATACTGGGAGAAGGCAATAGCTGGAGGTCAAAGGTGAACTTCAGAAAGCAGAGGCAAGCTATCAGTTTGATAACCACACACCACCAGAGCATCAGCTAAGAGCTAAAGTATCATCTGCTTATGAGTTTAACTCGATCCTTGAAGTCTTTACAAGAGTACGTTCAGGAGAGCCATGACAGTAGACCTCAAAATGCAAAGGACTGAGTGGAGGAGAAAGATCAAGAATAGACCCCCAAAACACATACTTTTCAGATGACCTTCTCAAGACCTTTAAATCCAAAGTGAAGATGAGAAAGCCAGAATAAACAGCATATAACATGAAGACTGAATTTCAGAGGCAGAAGAGATTCTAGAATATATACGTGGACCAGGGAAGAGGAGCCAGAAGAGAGAGACTGGTTGTAGACTCAAAGAAGTGAGGGGTCTGGCCAAGTCCCTTTGGGGGAGCACATGCATGTGTAGCATACCTTCACTTTTTTTTTCTAATGAACTGCTTCCCCTAATCTGAGTTCCCAAAACCCTACATGTGTTAATGCCAACTATCCTCGGTCCATTGGGAAATGAAGCCCAAGTCTACACATATGAAGGCGTGTACATACCAATGTGGGTCCACAATTTACCACCTGCATCTTGGTTCAGGGACTCCTTGTTCAAGGTATCAGGCCAACAGACTGAGTTTTTCCTGCTGGATTTCAGCTTGGAAATGTGGATTGGAGCAGCAATCACTCTCCTATCAAGGTTTGCACCTTGACAATGAAACCAACACAAAGAAAAGGAGTGGAGATGTGCGGGTGCCCTGCTTCCTGGTGATGGCTCCTGAGCATAGCGCAGGCTATTTTTTTCTTTCACTTTAGCATTAATTAACAAAGACAGTCATATAGATTTATAATGCATAACTGTTCTGTCAGTGTAGGGAATGAAACATGGGTATGTGCTAGGCAAGCTACTCTACCACTGGGCTATACCCTCCGGTCCTTCTTTGTGTAACACGTTGTTTTAAAATAAGTACACGTTGTAGATCAGTTACACAGATCTAACCAATATATGCTTTACCTCACATGATTATACGTTTTTGGTGGTGAGAAAAGTTAAGATCTAGTCCCTTAGCAACTGTCAAGAATGCAATGCATTGCTATCCTATTGCCATCTCAATATAAATCAGCTCTCTCCATGGAGTTATCACCAACACAAGGGGAAGCCTCTTTGAATAAAACTTTCTGTTGCAGCTGAATACAGCTAACCTGGGTGGAGAGAGGCTGGATGGGATCGGGTGCACAGATGAAGGGATTAGTTTTGCTGAGTATCCTGTCCCTCATTCCCCAAGAGGAAGACTAAAAAGAAAATATGATGATGGATTCTGTTTTTGTCTGAGGGCTACTGTTCTCTTCACGAATGGGGATGAGTTCACTCACTTAGGAGATGGTAGGGTGTGCTTTTTTTTTTCCTGTCAACTTGGTACAAGCAAGAATCGCCTGGAAAGAGGGAACCTCAATTGAGACTTCTATTAGACTGGCCTGTAGTCAAGTCGGTGGCACATTGTCTTGACTAATGATTGACGTGTGAGGGCTCAGGCCACTAGCATTGTGCCACTCCTGGGAAGGTGCTCCTGGGTTGTACAAAAAGGCAAGCCCAGCAGATGGGGTGCTCAGTAAGCCAGTAAGCAGCTTTCCTCCATGGCTTCTGCTACGGCTCTCACCCTGAAGTTCCATCATGACTGACTTTAAGCTGTAACGTGAAATAAACCCTGTCCTTTCTCAAATTGCTTTTGATCATGGTGTTCATCACAATAGGAAGCAAGCTAAGAAAGAGGTATAAAAACGTCAGGAATAATGAAGTCAAGATTAGTTAGAACTATGAGAAATAGAAGAAACGAGTTGTAAAATTTGGAAAGAGCTGTCCTTGTGTTTTGTATTTTGAGCAACTTGTACATCGAATATTTTCTGTGGTGACAAATTCCAGTTAAATAGTTTATAGCTATAATGTTCCTTCTGGAGTAAAAGTTTTGTGTATAGCTAAGCTCTGAGCTCAAGACTGACATATTAATTATGCTAAGGAGGGAAGATTTGAAAATACAACTAATTTCAAATTTAACATCAGCTGGTTTCTAAGATGCAGGACACTGCGAATAAGTGGGCTACAATGCAGGGGAAATTTTGTGATTAGAAACCCAGCTGGCCCTTCAGTCTTTGCTAAATGGGCCCCAAAAGGAATGAAATAAGGAACAGTTCAGTGGATTTCACTGACTCAGGCGTATGTAGCAGGAGAGTTATAGTAACATTCTTTGTTTTGTTTGTTGTTCAGCCAGCAATTGGAGAATTTAAAGGGTGAAAAGGTGGTATTTCTTCTGTCATCCCTGTGTGTGTTTCAAAGGCCAGGTTCTTTTAATTCTTCAGGGGAGAGCTAAAGCCTCTTTGAATTTAAGGATCACTTAAATTTCTTCTTTGAGTTAAGTCCACTCTACTGAGGCCCTAGTACAACAGAATTTAACCAGCTTGCATTCTGGTGAGTGCAAAGCCAGTTGGCGCTGCCAGGAAATAAAAGAATAGAGATTTATTGTTGACAGCAGGTAAAGAGATCATGGGAATTGTTTTCAAATAATGATTTCCTTGAACAAAGAAAGCATGAACTTTTGTTTGGGAAGGGCAAAATATCTATATCTTTCTCTGTATCTATGCAGTTGAGGGGCAGCCACATTTTTGAACATGTTAAAAGGTACATTACTAACACATTTGTTATAGAGTCACTAGTCCAGAAGCAAAGATGGCAGGTACATTTGGGGGGACCCCAAACCCAAGACATAGAGCACATTCTTGAAAGGTTAAAAATACAGATACTTCTGGATGTGCTATCTTGTGTAATAAAGATGGCAGTTTGGATTGCCTATGCCCAAATTTCATCACAAAACTTTATTTCATGATGCCAGAAGGTCTTGTGTAGACTGCAGGGGAAGAACTGTCATCGACAGTCTTATTCATCTGCAAACCCTGTATACAAAAATAGTGCCAGGCAATATTAACTCACTGGCACAATAGTGGTACATCTGTTATGGATAACAATTCCTTCCTGGTAGGATATTATGCCTGCTTCACAGAAATTCATATTTGCTACTGTGAATCTAGCTGAAAATCCCATGGTCGGGGAGTTCAGCAAGACAATGCTGAGCCAAGCCATCTATCTTTGCAAAGTTAGAGCACACCACAAGCCACACTCTGAATTTAACAGCTGGCTATTTATATTTGAAATTTCCATATTTGCGACTCAATAGGTGAAGGATCAAAAATAGTCACAAAATTGCACCTATACAGAACACAGAACTTTTCTTTAAATTAATCCACAAATAATACGTAATAAGAACTACTTCCACAGAATTTATATTTTATTAGGTATTGCAAATAATCTAGGGATGATTTTCAGTATGGGTCAGATATGCACAGGTAAGTGCAAGTACCATGACATTTTATGGGAGGAATTCAATCATTTGCAGATTTGCATCTCTGGAGTTTATCAATTCTTTGTAAATACCAAAGGACCACCAACTACATACTGGGTCATTAAGCAACACATGATCATGAGCCAAAGACCCCTATATAAGGTAGATATAGAGGTCTGCCTAAAGATTGTCATCCAAGGAAGAGAAAGTGCCCCAGCTCCTTCATGTCTGGTCTTTTTCAATAGCATTAAACAAGCAGATTACAGAACCCGCAGTTTGCTCTAATTCCTTTGAGGTTCAGTGCTTCCCTGTGCTTTAAATATGCTTGCTTTTCAGACAATATTAGAGAATGGGGCAAGTCAGAGGCATCTTAGCCTCTCCTGCAGAAGAATACACCAAGAGTAGGCATAGAAGAGCAGAAACAATTTATCAATGTGAGATATCCGGCGCATTTTGTTCTTCTGTATTTTGGCGGGTTCCTGCACCCTGATTTCTCTCGGATGCACCGAACAGATGAGAGAATCAGCAGACCCAGGGCCTTGTGGGGTCTCCCGCTGCAGCTGCTAGGGAGGGAGAGGCACGGAGCGGCACAGCCATCTGGCCCATCCTTCCTGTCAAGTGATGCTTTGCAGCGTCATCTGATGAAGTTATGCAGCATAGCATGGCAAGCTGTGATGCCAAGCACCGTGGAGAATGTGTGAGTATCCCAGGTGACCCGCTTCCAGCCCCACCTCTGCTGGGCTCCATTACTATTTTTTTTTTTTTGTCTGATAATGGGAACAAATTCAAGAAGAGGAGGAACTGCTGTAGGTCTCAGGCCTCAAGCTATGAACAAGCAGTTTTAGATGATTAAAGCTATAACAACTCAAGCTGACTACATTCTTGTTCATAAAAGCAGTGTGAGGAACAATTCTTGGCTTTAAACCATCCTTATTTTTGCTCAGTGGCATTACTGTGTTTATTTTTTCACAGATATCAAGGTGAATATGATAATGTCTCTGTCCATATCCCATCATTAGTTTAATACCCAGTAATTCACACAGTAGGCTAGTGGTTATCAAAACATGGCCCAAGAAAGCCCCATTGGTGCTGGCTGGGAACTTGTCAACTGTGCACATTCCCAGACTCCAACCCAGCAACACTGAATCACAGACTTCGTAGACAGAACCCAACCAAGCTGCATGGATGCATACTTAATTGAGAAACACTGCACTACGGGTGAAAATTTGAACTGTTTTATCCACTGCTTTGTGCATGGCCTATTGGTAGGAGAGCTCAAACCTGAAAAGGCCAAAGATAACTTGAAACATTTATATTGTTTTCAATAAATAATATGAGGTCATAGAATTTTAAACCAAACAACTAAGAGTAACAGTCTAGATTTGCTAACGAAACAAAATTGCAAATAAATTTAAAACTAAAAAGGCCATCAGTTACTCTGGGGCTTACTATGGCATTTAGAGATGTTGGAAGCAGGGGAGTTAGCCCTCCACATCCATTGACCAAATATCTGTTTAGTGACAACTGGGAAATCTTTCTCTCACTTTTGGGTCCATGTCAGACTATAAACTTAACTTGATAAAGAATATACAGAGATGTTATTTTAATGACAGGATACAAGTATTAGTGATAAGAATAGTAATTTAAAACATAATTACATTGATGCTAAGTTTTTTGTTCAATTATTCCTGGCACTTTAGAGACAAAAGATCAAATGTTCTTCTACATGTTATGGATCTCTGTTCCAAAGAGAGAAGATGATTTTAGTCATCCCATAAATTACTTTTCACCCCCAAATTTGCCTGATCACTACTCTGTGACTCAGAAGTCTAACACCACATCTGTGTCTAAATTTTTGCCCCCAGCCTATGCTGACAAGCCTAACGGTAAATGCTCACCTTGTTCACTAGGGTCCATCTCACTGATTTCCTGGGATTGTGGGACAGATGGTAAGACAGTCCTTGTGACTAGAAATGAACCAACGTTTCCTGTGGAAGGCTTCACAGCGGAAGGATGATGGATGAGGGGCAGCCAACAGATCATTCACCTGTGGAGCAGCGAACACAGCTGTTCAGGGAGACCATCACATCCCTTGGGGGAAGTGGGGGTTAAAAACAAGGAGCCCTGGGGTAGAGATTGCTTTCTTAGAAAACTGGGGATAGTTTTATAAAGTTAACACTTAAAAATTGGAGACAATTTCATTTTAAAAGTGGATTGAAATATCATTAGAAAAATATTAAGTTTACTTGAATGGAAAAGGCCAAATATGAAGCCCTCAATTGTTTAAATATCTAATAAAACTATACCAAATAATTCTATACATATAATTTTTTTTTGGTTTTTCGAGACAGGGTTTCTCTGTGTAGCTTTGCACCTTTCCTGGAACTCACTCTGTAGCCCAGGTTGGCCTTGAACTCACAGAGATCTGCCTGCCCCTGCCTCCCAAGTGCTGGGATTAAAGGCATGCGCCACCATCACCTGGCCTACACATACAATTTTTAACAAATACTATCCATGTATCATATATGTGCACACATATGTGTCTATGTAGAATTCAGCCCATCTTTCAGTTAGAAAAGTCAATGAATTAGAAAAGTCAATGAATTAGCTCCTTGGTTAACAGTATCATGTTATTATTTAATATAATATAGTTATTATTTAAACTATACTCTTTCAACAAAAAGGATGTTATGCTTGGGCTGGAGAGATGGCTTGGCAGTTCAGAGCACATGCTGCTCTTGCAGAGAACCTGGGTTTGATTCCAAGCACCCACATGGTGGTTCACAGACATCTGGAACTCCAGTTCCAGGAGATCCAACACCCTCATTCGACCTCTGTGGGCACCAGGCATGCAGATGGTGCACATGCATACTTGTAGGTGAAACTCTCATACACATAGAATAAAATGAACAAATCTAAAAAGAACTTTAAAAAGAATGTTATGCTATAAAAAAATTTACACAGTTATAATAAAAGACATTTATTGACATGAGCAGTTGAAGACTTCTAAAAGGTTAGATGATCATTAAATTTAAACAACATTTTCCACTCCTCCAGTGAATCAAAGAGTTAAAGTAAAAAATCATTTGGCAGACAAATACAATTTTAAATAAAAAATACATCGGAGACTGATTACATTTTTTTTTTTCATTAAAATATGATAGTGAGCTGGGATGTGGCTCAGGTGGTAGAGTACTTGTTTAGCACACAGGAAGCCTGAGGTTTGATTCCAGTTCACAGAAAGTGAGTTGTGGTGACATATTGTGTCCCCCAATATATTGTGCATCCTAATAAACTTATCTGGGGTTAGAGGACAGAACAGTCACTAGACAGACATAGAGGCCAGAAAATGGTGGTGCACATGCCTCTAATCCTATCACTTGGGAGGCAGAGTTCCATCTGGATCTCTGTGAGTTCAAAGCCACACTGGAAACAGCCAGGCATGGTGACTCACACCTTTAATCCCAGGAAATGATGGCAGGAACCAGAAAGGTATGTAAGGCATGAGGACCAGGAACTAGAGCTGGTTAAGCTTTTAGGCTTTTGAGCAGCACAGTTCAGCTGAGACCCATTTGGATGAGGACGCAGAGGCTTCCAGTTTAAGGAAACAGGATTAGCTGAGGAATTGGCAAGGTGAGGTGGCTGTGGCCTGTTCTGTCTCTCTGATCTTCCAGTGTTTACCCCAATACCTGGCTCCGGGGTTGTTTTATTAATAAGACCTTCTAAGATTCATGTTACAGTGAGTCTAGTGATGCATGGCCGTAATTTGGAGGTGGATTCAGGGAGATTAGAAGTTCATAGTCATCTTTGGCTACACAGCCAGCCTAGTCTACATGACATTCTGTCTTGAGTTTTTTAAAAAAAAATGAAATGAAACCAAATAATGGCAGTAGTGGCAACCTGAGACTCAACGAGACTTAGGGTGTTTCTGAATATTTCAAGTAGTATCTGTTTGGAAAGATGCAGCAAGAGTTATGGTAAGCACTCTCCTCATTATAGCAGGGCTCCCTCATATGGCCCGTGAAGGCCCAGGTGGTGTGGGAAGGTGGCCACCCGTCCAGTCTGAACAGCTGGAGATGCACTGTGAACGTCCCTTACCTTACTCAGTGTCCTTCTCTGTAGCTATGACCCCAGCATTGTGGAAGTAAGGAAGACTGAGGCATAGCGGATTCCCAGGTATGGCATTCTCACGTAGGGTCGTTTCCTCCTTCTGACTGCCCAGCAGCTGCAGGCAAAACAGTAGCAGTTGAAGTTGCACTGTTTTTAAGAGCTCCAAGAAGCACATTCATTAGTAATAAAGATCCTGAATAATTCAAGGTCACTCATTCGTCTCTGTTTCAAAGGTCGTTTTCGTGTTAGTGCCAGGTTACAGGGAGGGAAGGAAGACATCTTCCAGTGCTGCTGGGAGTATAGAGCTTGGAAAACAATAACACGGACCCCAAGCCCCAGGTGATGGCACCTTGCAAACCAACCCAAAAAAAAAGTGACACTGGAATGGAATCAAACTCATTTTATTAATTCTTTGGTAAATGCAGAGGTATGCTTATATATTCTAAAGGCACTAAATATAATACCAATGGTAATAATTTTTGATGAATTCACATTTCCTCCTAAGTTATAAATATAACTAGGTCTTATTTCTAAAGACTTAAAACCTAGCTGTTTAAATCTTGTTAGGATCTTTAAGAAAGTATTATCACACAAACCAAATGTATTAAAACTTTACAGTAAGCAATGTTCAGGATGTGGAACAGTTAGGGAATCAACTGTCACTTTTGCCAAAAACATCTGAGACAGACCAGATGGCTCAGTGGGTAAAGGTAATTTGTACCAAGCCTGAGGATCTGAGTTTAATCCTAGAATCCACATGGTGGGAGGAGAGAACCAATTCCTAGAAATTGTCCTCTGTCTTCCATACACTTACATGTTTACATGCATAATACATCTCACCACACACAGAGAAAGACACATGTACACACACACACACACACACACACACACACACACACACACACACACACGGCAGGGGGGGCAGAGACAGAGACAGAGAGACAAAGAGAGGAATTAATAAAACATAATTTCAAAATTAAAGTGATAATACACCCAAACCCAAAGTAGAGGCATGTTAATTGATGTGTAGTAGTGCAGGAGCTCAAGAGCCTGGATACCTGAGAGTTCATGCTCACTATGACAGGAGGGCATACAGTCTTTCTAGAATGTCCCTTAGTCATGATCAACTTGGAATGAATATAAAGCCAAGGATAAGCAGTTTACTCTTCCATTTTTGAAAAACATTAGTACCTCACTGATAGTCTACCCAAAGTTGAAACTTGAGATCTATTAAAAAATGGAAATTGATATATGATGGGACAAGAATGGGATCAAGTGAGGATGGGGAAAAAAAGTCATCATTTGTCTGTGTCCATATAAGCCATATTGATTTCCTGTGAACAGGTAAGACAAAAATTCAGGAAGAAAGCAAATCTATTTGGGATTAAATCTCCACCTGGCTAAGTGCAGCAGACTTGGAGTTGAAACCTTATTTAGTTTTTACATTATATCTGCCTCAAGCCAACACAGTTCCCAGTACCAGCAATGAAGAAATGTCTGAATATTTTTCTAAATGCTGCCATGCTTAGATTTGGACAAATACATACCATAGACCGATTCTGTCAGTCAATAATCTGTACCTATAGAAAGAGCTGTCTAGGATCCTAAATCAAATGAACCTAAATTAGATCATTTTTAAACACTAAGAATGATTAAGGTATACTGAAAGTAATTTTGGCAAATTGACCATCGGTGGTCTTAAACTTGGCTGGACTTCTGGATTCATTTACTTCTGATTAGTGGAACTTTGTAGCTACGATTGCAAACCCTGGCTCCAGCCCAAAGTCACATCAAGGCCTCCTCTTTCCTGCTAGTCCCTTCTCATTCCTCCCCTCTTCCCCCTTCTCTTTTTGTAAGTGTTTTAGGTTATGAATCAAATCCAGTTGCCATTTTACGTTGTAAGTGGCTGGCAAGGTCTCTTTGCTAACGTGGCAGTTTCTGAAAATGCTGATTGGTAATTGCGTCTCTACATCTGAAACAGCTTCAGCAAGCAAGCAGGTAGGAAGGAGTCAGACTTCCTCTTCCACCACGACATGCCCTGGGTTGGCCACAGGGATTCCAGGCCAGCCAGAAACTAACAAGGTGTGGGTTCCTCATGGCAAATGGACATTGTTCACTGTCTGTATAATACATAAATGTAAAGAATGTAACTGGAGAGAGAGCACAAAGGGAGGCTTGATATGCTATAATTAAACCTACGTAGGCAGTCCTATATGGAAATCAAGACTACTTTATGAATATGTGTGGTGGTATTGTGTTCCCCAAAATATTGTGTACCTTAATAAACTTATCTAGGGTCAGAGAAGAGAAAAGCCACTAGTTAGGCAGTGATAGCACACGCCTTTAATCCTAGCATTCCAGAGATAGAAATCCCTCTGGATCTCTGTGAGTTCAAGGCCACATTGGAAACAGCCAAGCATGGCGACACATGCCTTTAATCCCAGAAAGCGAGCCTTTAATCCCAGGGAGTGGTGGTAGAAAGCAGAAAGATATATAAGGCGTGAGGACCAGAAACTAGAAGCATTTGGCTGGTTAAGCATTTGGCTGGTTCAGCATTTGGCTGGTTAAGCATTTGGCCTGGTTAAACTTTCAGGCTTCTAGCAGCACAGTTCAGCTGAGAGCCATTTGGATATGAGGACACAGAGGCTTCCAGTCTGAGGAAACAAGACCAGCTGAGAAGTTGGTCAGGTGAGGTAGCTGTGGCTTGTTCTGTCTCTCTGATCATCTAGCATTTCACCCCAATACTTGGCTCTGGGTTTGATTTTATCAATAAGAACTTTTAAGATTCATGCTAAAAAATAGGTGTAGCTGAAAGTTTTTCTGTGTTCTGCCCAGTCCACAGCCGCTCAGACCCAAGTAAACACACAGAGGCTTATATTAATTAAAACTGCTTGGCCATTAGCTCAGGCTTACATTTAAACTCAGACCATTTATGTTAATCTATATGTTGCCACATGTTCCATGGCTTTACCTGTGTGTCATTAATTACATGCTGCTCCCTGGATGGCGGGCTGGCATCCACTGACTCAGCCTTCCTCTTCCCAGAATTCTCTTTGTCTGTTTATCCCGCCTATACTTCCTGTCTGGCTACTGGCCAATCAGCTTTTTATTTATCAACCAATCAGAGCAACACATTCACAGCATACAGAACATCCTATGGTGATATTTTATTTGTACTGAAATGTGATTTTATTTGTATGTTAATAAATAAAGTTGCCTGTGGGTCAGAGCTAATAGCAAGCCATAGCAGAAGCCGGGTGGTGGTGGCACACACCTTTAATCCCAATCACATGACAGACAGATCTGTGTGTGTTCAAGGATACAGCCAGCTTGGAGACACACGCCTTTAATCTTAATACCAACCACAGAAGACCTGGAAGTCTGTATAGACAGGCAGTGATGAGGAGGTCATGTGGTTGTGTTTACAACCAATGAGAAGGCAGAACAGAAAGTCAATAAAAAGACAGATACACAGGAAGTAGGTCTCTTTTTGAGGGGAAGGATGGCAGCAGCAGGAAGGGTAAGAAAGTGTTTTTAGTATGAGCTCTTAGCTACTGCTCTGACCTCTTGGGCTTTTAACTCTGCATTTGGCTCTGTGTTTCTTATTTAATAAGACTGTTATATCTACAACATCCCACAGCAAACATGTTTGTATCTGTTGAGTCCTTTCAGAAAGAAGTTAAGTTGATAACACCAATACAAGAAAAAAATAGAAACCATTACCAAGGATGACATATCAAATGAGCCAAAAATATAATGTTCTGAGCCCATGTGGCTATGTGCTTCAAGTCTCTGCTGTTTTCAAAACAAAAGATTCTTAGTTATTATACATGAATATTATTAGAAGACATACTGGCTTATCAAATTCATTTTATGAAGTTAGCAAAAATTTGCATAGTGAAATAAGAGATTTATAATTCCCCTCTCTCTCCCTCTTTCTCTCTCTTTCCATTCATTCATACACACACTCACAAAAAGTTTATGGGCCAATATTATTTACAACCCTTTAAGAGAAAATCCTAAAGAAACTATAAACCATGTTAAAAGACTACTGTACTGGAGAGCCTTAATTCTATGGGTACAAGAAAGGATGACTGACATTTTAGAATTGACATCATAATATATTAGCAAGTCCAAAAAGAGAAATCTGGTATTTCAGCAGATATTATACAGGTATATTATTTTTATAAATTTGTTAAATTTAAATGACACAAGTCTATAAATTAATGTACAACACAATGTTTTAAGATATATGTGCATTGAGGAACAGATAAATTGAGCTAATATGTTTCTTCACATAGTATTTTTTTTGTGGTAACAAAAATTCTACCCTTTTAGTGATGTTTTAAAATACATTATTATAATCTCCATATGGTTATAACCTATTGTGCAATAGGTTCCTTAGACTTAGCCTTTTCTGTGTAGCTGAAATTGCATGCCCCAGAATTAACGTCCTCACCACCCTAGAGACTTTCACCCTACTGTCTGCTTGAGTTCAACAGAAATCAACATATGAATGAGATCACACAATATTTGACTGTGGGCCTGGCTCTGTGTTATATAACAGTGTTATATAGGCTCACAGACATTGTTGAAACGGCAGGATTTCCCTGTTGAAGAGGCCCAATGGTATTGCGTTGTTAGTCATTGACACGTGACTGCTGTGGATCATGGAACATGGAAGCGCAGAGATCTCTTCCATGTGTTCATTTCCTTTCCTTTCGATATGTACTCATTAGTGGCAGTGCTGGCTCATATAGTGGGTTCATTTTAAATTTATTTTATTTTTTCATCTTTATATGCATCTGCATGTACGTGTGCGCATGCATGCGTGTGTGTGTGTGTGTGTGTGTGTGTGTGTGTGTGTGTGTGTGTGTGTGTAGGTAGGTAGGTATGCACATGTATGTATGTGCATGTGGAGGCCCCAGGCTGATGCTGAGAATCATCCTCCACCACTCTTTCGCCTTATTCATTCAGGCGAGATCTCTCAGTCAAACCCAGAACTCACCAATATGGGTAGTTTTGCTAGCCAGCTTGCTCTAGGAATCTCTGGTCACCATGCCCACCCAGCATTTATGAGAGTTTCTTGTGATCCAAACTCTGACAGTCCCCATGCTTGAATGGCAAGCGCTTGTACCACTGAGCCGTATCCCCAGCACCTATTTTTATTTTTCTAAAGCAAGCTCCATATTGGTTTTCATAATGGCTGTCCTAATTTATATTCTTATCAACAGTTTAAAATGTTTTTTCCCTCTATGTCCCCACAGAGGCCTTTCTCTCTTATTTTTGGTTAATGGACATCTCAACAGGTACAAGACCACAGAGGAAGACCAATGAGAAAGAAAGAATGATGTCCAGCTCATTGTGAGCGTCATGGGTCTGTTGCAGTCCTGCGGGGGTACTGTGAGATGTAAAGGTGTGGGTTTTATCACCAGGACTGAATGCAGTGTTGCATCCAAATCATTCATGCCATCATTTAAAATGATTTTATACTGATTGTTAGTGTTTTAATTTTAAGTTAGAATACAAAGTGGTAAGCTTCATTAACACATTTTATGCATGTATCTATCACTGTTTTATTATTCTTTCACACCCTTCCTCCTGCTCACGTTGACCCCACCTGTTAGTCCTCTACCTCCTTTCAAATAGTTCTCTCCTCTGCTTTGCCAATGCATTAGCAGCTTCTCCTCCCTCCCCCTCTTTAGGACATCTTCCTCCCATCTCACGGTCCCTTTTCTACCTTCATAACCTACACCCATATACTGAAATCTAGGTTCTATACATGAGGAAAAGCATGGACATGTGTCTTCCTAATCCCAGCTTATTGCTCCACATAAAGGTTTCCCCTTCCATCTACTTTCCTGCAAATGCCGCGATTTTATTTTTTCTTTGGGGTTGAATAAACTCCATTACATATACAAGCTAAATAGTCTTTATCCACTCACAGACCCCTGGACCAATTCCTTATTTTGGTTATTGTGAATAGTGCTGAGGTCAACATGGATATGCAGGGATCTCTCAGGTATGTTGATTCAGAGTCCTTTGGGCAAACACCCAGGAGTCATACAGTAGCTCTACATTTAGTTGTCCCCCCCCCAGGGACTTCCACACTGATATCCATAGTGGATGGAGTAATGTACATTTCTAGCAGCAGTGTGTAAGGTTCCTCTTTCTCTGCTTCCTCACCAGCATCTGTTGTTTTTAATGGCTGCCATTCTGACTGAGAAAAGAAAACTCCTCAATGTAGTTTTTCTTTCCATTTCTCTAATGGCTAATGATGTTGAACATTTTTAAAATATTTGTGGGCCATTTATACTTCATATTTTAAGAACTGTTCTTTTCGCCAGGCAGTGGTGGCACACGCCTTTAATCCCAGCACTCGGGAGGTAGAGTCAGGCAGATCTCTGTGAGTTCGAGGCCAGCCTGGGCTACCAAGTGAGTTCCAGGAAAGGCACAAAGCTACACAGAGAAACCCTGTCTTGAAAAACCAAAAAAAAAAAAAAAAAAAAAAAAAAAAAAAAAAAAAAAAAAAAGCAAACAAAAAACCCAAAAAACAAAACAAAACTGTTCTTTTCACTAGCCCATTCATTGACATGACTGCTTAGCTTTATTGATATTTAGTTTTTTGAGTTCTTCATATATTCTAGATATTAACCTTCTCCCAGATAGTGGAGACTTCCCCCTGTTCCGGGGGTTATTTCTTCGCTAAATGATTGTTCCTTTGTTGTTTAGAACGTTTGGAATTCCATGCACCACCATTTGTCAATTCTAGATTTCACCTTGAATGGTCAGAGAGTCCTTGCCTGTGCTTGTATCTGGTAGTGTTTCTGTGTTTTCCTCTAGCAATCTCAGGGTTCATGTCTCACATTAAGGTCTTTGACTCATTTTGAATGACCATTTGTACAGGGTGTAAGACATAGGATGTAGTTTCGCTCTTCTCCACATGGATATCAGTTTTTCTGACAGCATTTCTTGAAGAAGCTGCCTTTTCTCCAATGCATGTTTTTCATATTTTTGCCCAAAATCAGGTAGCTGTGACTGTGTGCTTTTATTCCTGGGTCCTACACTCTTGTGTGTGTGTGTGTGTGTGTGTGTGTGTGTGTGTGTGTGTGTGTGTGTGCAGGCACATGACTTACAGCCACCCAAACTGTGGTGAAGTTTTGCAGCTAAAGGTCTAAATAGAACAGTGACAGTTCCGGTGAGGATCTTCATGGCTGTACCATATCATGGCAGATGGCACTATGAAGGGAGGAACATGCAGGAGGGAGAGCTTACCTGGTAAGACAGGAAGCTGCATTAGATTCAAATCTTGTTCTTTTTATAATTAGTTCTGAGCCCTACATAACTACCTTAATCTTTCCTGAGGGCAGTGATTTCAATGGACTTCACATCTGGAACCTACTGGTTGAAACTCTCATCAGTTATTAACACTGCCACCCAGGAAACAAAGGAACCTATGAGGGACAAACCACGTCAAATCCACAGTGTGGTGGTCTGAAGGAGAATGGCCCTATAGTCTCAGATGTTTGAATACTTGATCCCCAGTTGGCAGAACTGTTTAGGAAGGATTAGGAGGAGTGGCCTTGTTGGAGGAGATGTGTCACTGGGGGGTACTTTGAATAGCTCACACTATTCCTTGTTAGCTCTGTCTCTTTGCCTCATGCGTGTGGAATTAAGATGTATGCTTAGATACTGTTCTAGTACTATGCCTGCCTGCCTGCCTGTTGCTACGCTCTCCATTATCGTCAACATAGACTCACACTCTGAACTGTTAAGTGCCAAAGAAATGTTTTCTTCTGTAAGTGGCTTTGGTCATAGTGTCTTATCACAGCAATAGAGAGTAACTAGGCCACAAATACTGAGAACTCATTATTAAGATTTTGCAAATGCAGATGGAATCTTGAGTGTGTATGAAAGTTGATTTGGTAGCATTGTTTGAGAGTGACTAATGTACATTGTTCTTGAGCAGGATATGTTAGAATTTATGGCCTCTTTTGCAGACATAGGCAGCATACGTACAGGAAGAGAGGAGTCTGAATGCATTCCTCAAAACCCTGGCCAGTGGCACCTTTGGTGAAGACCATGCATCTCTGTACCAGCAAAGCGATAGACTTGTGATTAGATATCTCTCTGGGCTCCTCATTTCTGCCCAGAAAAAAAGTTAATGAGAGGGGGCAGAGCAGATGCTCACATTGGGAGGTTCCGAGTTTGCTGCCAGCAGCTCAGCTTGCAAGCTTGGGTAACCTTTCTGTGTCCTCTGCAGCCCCAGAAAGCGTGCAGCTCCGGGCCAGGACCATCTCCGAGTTAAAGATGTTCACTGTAAGGCCAGAAAATGAGCAAGTTGGTGGTTATGTATGACCTTTCTTCACTTGGTCTTGTGGAGGCTCACGATTCTCATCTCCATTAAACAAACAAAAAGCGTTATTAAGCCAGAAGACTGTTAAACCTAGAGAGACCCCAATAACACAGATTTGTGGGACCCCAGAAAAGGAAGATGCTATGCAAGGAGCAGTAAGAAGCGGAGGCGCCATTGGGCAGTGAAGACTGGTTGTATGGTGATGGCATGAAGAAATCCTGAAATGATTTACCAGATTAGATAAGAATCTTGGAGTCAGGATATCAAATCCAGACAAGAGAGTCTGGGTTACGGGCGTGCATGAAATGAGTTCAAGGAATGGCTTGTTTAGTTGACTGCCCAGCCAGCCTAGGACAGTGGTTATCAAAGTGTGGTCCTCAAAGCAACAGCAGCACCTGGAAATACATGAAAATGCAGATTCTCTGGCTCCACCTGAAACCATTGGTTATCATAGACTCGGTGGTCTTTGTTGGTCTGTTTCCTATTTGATTGAGACAAGGTCTCAGGTAGCCAGGCTGGCCTTGAACTTGCTGTGTGGCTGAGCTTTGGCTCTGAATTCCTGATTTTCTTGCCTCCACCTCCTGAGTGCTGGGATTACAGATGTGTGCCACCATGCCTAGCTGGAAATCCGTTTTAATGGGTGGGTTCAATTGGTGCTAATGTAAAACAAAACAATAACAAAAAACTACTGGTATAGTATTGATGTATCTTGTTGATATTTGCTGGCAGGGATTGGGGAAATTAAGAACTGAGACAACCCAGGCTTTAAGCCTGGTTGAGTGGGAAAAGTGATTTGTTTAAATTATTTAAATACATTTTTAAAATTCCCCAAAATCACTCACTTGAAAGCTATTTCTCTACCAAGTTATATAGATGCGTATATAGCTTTATACAGAAGTTATCTATTAGTAATAGAAATCCCCAACCTACAGGAGTTTAAGCCACAGAGTCTATTATATCATCAAAGTTTCAAACTGGTCTCGGGCTGAGCTCTTGGCGCTCACCGTGGCCAGGATTTCCCCTACATTTTGCATTGCTTATTATTATCACCTTATTAGTCTAGTGACGTCTCTCCTCGTGTTCACAAATCGCTGCCAGTAATGTAGGCACTGCGTCTTGATAGGACAGCCTTTTAGGAGAGAAGGAAGTAAAGACCTTACCCCCAGACTTCCAGACTTGTCCCTATATAGCATCATTCAAAACTTGGTCATATGACTACCCCTAGACCAATCACTGTCAAGCAGGACTAGATCAATAATCATAGCCTGGTGTTGGGCTGATTGGTTATTTTAGCAAAAGCAGAATTTTGTTAGCTAAGAGGATGGAGGTAGACTCTGAGGAGGGTAACTAGCAGTGTCTTCTAAAGGTCAAGGACTTTGACCACTGGCCTCAGTAATTACTACATAATGCTCTTCCCATCGATATGTTCTAGTTTTTTTATTGAATACATTGAATATCCCTCTCTTGTGCCCTTACCATTTCAGCTTTAACAACAGCGAGAAAATTATTTTTTAATAATCTTGCATTAATGCTCTTTCTAATAGCAAAAAACAGATGTGAGATTTCCCAAGTCGGCCTATTATATATTAGGCTACTATAAGAACTAAGCATCAGTTGAAAAACTGAATCTCCCTGAAGGGGGATGTGAAGCACTACCTTTGAATAAGTAGCAAATACTAATACTTTCCTCCCAGTATAATCTATAGCTTACAACTGGGGCAAATGCGTGGTAATATACAGTGATTAAAGTTAAATTGGTTTACTCACATATGGGACTCTATTCCAGAACATGCTATACTGGTCCAAAGACAGGACATAGTTTATACTCATGCTAAGAATGTGGCTGACTGTGCCCTTAAGAGGAGAAATTTCTGCCTTTGCTTCTCTTTAGCTCCTTGGGTATTCACCAGTAGGAGAAGCAGCTAATTATGTGACTGGCCAGAGCTTACAATCCATGGGGGTGGGGAGGCAATCAATAACTGTCCGGGCCACTACACTGGAAGGTGGTATCTATGGTTTATATTCACTCTTCCAGCATCTCCACCTTGCACTGTGTGCTGTTAGTAAAAGAATTGATTTAAGGGGGATGCAGGAAGTTTTGTTTGGGCTGAAGACACGTTTTCTTGGCCCCAGATTCATTTCTCAGTATAATCCAGTTTCACCAGGGATGGGCTCTGCATGTTAAGGGACAACATGCATACACCCATGTGTGCGACATTCGTCTAATTATTGTTCTTTGTGGTCCCCCTCTTTCAGCTGATCATCCCATGCAGAGAAGTGGGGAGAGGATCACAAGCCTCTGCTCTTGATGCAGAATCAGGCCATTCATACAGAGCACCAGAAAATGTGCTGACTTTGGAAGCAAGCAAGCCAGTCATGTTTGGAACTTATCCATTTATTTATGCATTTATTATCGTGGTATGGAAGCAAGGCAGAAGCATCTGAAACATCTTGAATTTCCAGAAAGCAACTTGTACCTTAAAAGCTACTTTTTCAAAAGGCACAGAAGGTTGTAGTGTTTCACCAGTCTCCTGGGCTTTCATGAGTTCCTAAGCAACATTTGTACAAGGTCCGACGAATGTTGAAGATGTATGAGAACATTGAGTTGAGCAGTATCGTTTTAAGAAAAGATCGCCATTTTTACTTATATGGTGTGATTCTGTGAAAATCTGCTTTTTCTACAAAATTCCATTTATTCAGACCGTATCATGTGTCAAGGAATAGAAGCTTAGTCAGTCAATATTAACCAAACTATGTAATGTGTGGCAAAGATACTTTGCAAAAACTTGGAAATACCAAATATTTCTGAAGAAAAACAGCCCACATCTGGGGTTTTTGGAAGGTGGGTGACCCGACTAGCCCAGAAGATCTCATGGATTTTGTTGTCTTTCCAGTTCACCACTATTGACTAGACCCAGATGCCAACTACTCATCTTTTTGTGTTGGCTAAATTTGTTAGTATGTGGAGGGATGGAGATATCTATTTGTGGAGGGGGCGGGGGAAGGAAGAAAGGGAGTGGACAGGAGAGGAGAATAAATGGATGACTATGTTCTTTTTAGTTCTGGCCCAATCAGTTGAGGTGCAGATGAGATGAGAGGAAACATGGCCTTTGTGTCTTATCATAAGAATGGCAGGTGGAAGCCAGGCATAGTGGCGCACACCTTTTATCCCAGCACTCGGGAGGCAGAGGCAGGTGGATCTCTGCGAGTTTGAGGCCAGCCTGGTCTACAGAGTGAGTGCCAGGATGGTCAGGTGGAAGGGAGCAGGTGATGTCCAGGCAAAGACGCAATGATTGACAGCACTATGTTAAGATATTTAAAACAGCGACGAGCATCCACTTGTTTTGGAGGACATGCAATAATCAACAAAAACGGGATTCGATGCCGGCAGTACAGTGATGACATTGGGACTTTGGGGCTGTTAATTGTTGTTTCAGTTGCTCCTCTCTAAATGCGGACACTCAGGGGTCTTTACTTCTTACAATTTCAATTCCTTCATATTTGATCTGGCTGGAGCTATTGGTGATTCTCAAATTTTCCCTCAGAGTCTGTAAAGGGAAGAAAACATGGAAGTGCGTAAGTCTCTCTAGAATGCACCAGTAACTTCTGTTTGTGCCATCCAAAGGGTTCCTGCATCCAGTTTGGCTCAGTGGCTGAGAGGAGGCATGTGTGGGACAGATTCCGTGGTGACAGAAAGCCACCAGACCCTCATTAACCATTGCCACGTGGTAGTGTGAATTCTGGCTTCCTTCCTGACTTGGCTATTCCTGTGTGTGATTCTCTCTGCCTTTTCTCCTCATTCTGAAGCATGTGTGTAGCTACAGCCTCCTCATTTTCATCTCTGGGCCTTGCCCTGCCTCAGTGTACCGATTCTAGTCCTCTGCAGCCAGCTCATTCCAAAGCCCATCATCATGTTGTGCATTGTCAGAATACCAAGCGCAGTGGGCTGTGTTTGCTGGATGTATAAATACCATCCTGCGAGTGAACGCCCTGACTGGGCAGCCACAAAGAAATCCTTATCAACTTGTTTTCCTAAGAAATAGGGAGTTCTTGGGGAGAACTCAGTTAAATGCTTTGGCAAAGAGAACTCACAGGGCTGAACACATCTCCTAGCTCCTTCTGTCACTCATCCTGGGGAAAGAACAGACTCTGCCCATCATAGCTTTGGTTGTTAAAGTGCAGAGGTTCCTAAATGAGAAGGCCAGGCTGAATCTCTGCACTGAGCCATTGGGGACAATTGTTGGGAGAGAATCGTACTGCATGGAACCCTGATCATCTACTAACTGAAAGACCCTAGCCCTTCAGGCTTACACCCCCAAGCCTCAGGAAAGGAGAAACTTCAAGCACCAGGAAATGAGAAACCAAAAATCTAGTTCCAAGGGCAACCTGACTTAGCCATTGTTAAATCTCCCCTGCAACCATATACCAATGTAAAAAGATTTCTGTTAAGAGATGTGCTCAGCTGTGACTGGGATAGTTGCAGGTGTTCCAGGAAGGACCACCATGACCTGTGTGTAAACTCCACTCCCTCCCTGATATCCCCCCTTGAGGTTTCAGGAAGAATGTACCTGTTGACGTAACTGTACCCCCTCTGTGATCACTCTGTAACCAGACCATGATCTTGTGAAACAAAATTGTATGGGAATTGTAATCTTATGGGTTTTGTGGATTTTCCCTTATGGGGCTGCAGTAAGATGCAGCTCTTGCTCTTAGGAGCAGAGTTTGCCCTTCTATATAGAAGCTTAATAAAATCCTCATGCTGTTGCATCAACTGGACTGGAGTCTGGGTTCTTGGGGCGCCCACTTGAGACCCTAAACTTTGGGGTCCAACACTAACCAATTCCATTTGTAGAAAAAGAAGAACGTGTATTAATGCTTTGTCTACTGTCTACCATTTGTGATTTCTTGACTTGATAACTTTTCAGAGATGAGCTGATAACTCAGACCCGAAAAATGCTCTGCAGCCAGTAGAGAACCCAAAGAATTAGTATTTAAAACATGTGGACTGTTTGGCCATTCTCCTTTTCTCCCATCTCCTTCCTTCCTCCTGGGCACTTCCCTGGTGGCCTTGCTCCATTAGGAGCTGCAAGATATGAGGTCACATCTGTATGGAGTCTCAGTTTAAGACTTCAGCATTTCCTGGCTCCATGTGCAATAGAGTAAGCAGCTGTCCAGACAGATAACTGTGTTAAAACTCTCTGTAACCTCCCCTGAATGCTGGCCTCACAATGTAAGTCCCTGGGTGACTGCTCAGTGATGCCCAGCTTCCTTCTACACAAAGGGATGCAGGTAAGAGAATGGTAAAAATGGAAGCACACTAGATTATTATTTTACACATGGTCTGTGTATGCAGACTTAGAAAACATACTTGCTTCTGTATCGGTATTCTCAAGGTTTCCCCACCGCTCCACGATTCCACCACTGAGAACAAAGTTCTCAGTGTCAGATTTTTCACTTGGGTGTCTCAGGCTTCCCCTCTCAGGGCCTTCTGAAGAGGATTCCCTTTTGCCCTGTTGGCTATTTTAGGCTTTGTAAAGGAGAGTTAAGTGGAGAAAAGTAGAGAGGGTAATACATTTGGGGCCAGGACTGAGCTGAAGTGTCTTGGGAGTTTGAGGTCTGACACAAAAGCCATGTCGGTATGAAAGCAGTTGTGGATGATTTCATCCCCTTTCTCAAAGTGTTCATGAGGAAAACCGAGTTGTACTGAAGCCTCCTTACCACCATCTCATGCTCTACAACAGGAGTGTGGGCCCTGACCGTGAGCATCCCCGAAATTGTCCCCAGTTCTGCAGACTCACCGTCTGACACAGCTTGCTCTTTCTCTTCATCCTGGCCTATACTGGACTGTGTGCTATCTTTACTTTCTGAAACAAAAATTTAAACTAAAGTCAGGGTTCAAATATAATAAACAGCCTGTGGGATATTCTGAGTTAGTGCTTTTCAAACTTTGTGCCAGGATTGACGGTAAAAAACTGTGTGTGTGCTGGGCGGTGGTGGTACGCCTTTAATCCCAGCACTCAGGAGGCAGAGGCAGGAGGATCTCTGTGAGTTCGAGGCCAGCCTGGTCTACAGAGCAAGATCCAGGAAAGGCGCAAAGCTACACAGAGAAACCCTGTCTTGAAAAAACAAACAAACAAACAAAAACCTGTGTGTGTGTGTGTGTGTGTGTGTGTGTGTGTGTGTGATATCATAGCTCAGTATGTTTGTGTACATAGATTAACCAAAAGTTACTTCCCATAGTACTCTCCTAATCTCCTTTTACTTACCATTCATTTAAAAAAAAATTTTTTTTTTTTGAGAAAGGATGTCATTGTTGTAGCTCAAGCTGGTTTCTGATTCTGAGCAGAGTTAGATAACTAATTAAGTACTAGAATCACAGGCAGGACCATGCTTGGCTTTGTGTGTGTGTGTGTGTGTGTAATGTTAATTAGCATATATGATTAATACATGCTATTGATAAACAGATTATGTTATTAATATGTTGTATATACTATTATTAATATGTATAAGGTTTACTTATCTATTGTTTTTTCTTTCCTCCCTCCCTCCCTCCCTTTCTTCTATCCTCTTTTATCCTGTCCTGGTCTATCCTGTGCTGTCCTGGTCTATCCTGTGCTATCCTGTTCTATTTCCAAGTTAACTGGAAGAGCATCTTTTCTTAATCCCTCTGTTATGAATTTTATAATATTTCAATGGGAAAGCCCTGGTGATTAAATTGATTTTCTTAACCATTAATTTTTTTGCTGCCCACAGAGTTAACAGACAGAGTTTCTACAATTCAGCAAGAATTATATGGTATGATTGACTGATTTTAATGCTCATTCAACAAGCCACCCCCAGACAGCCCGAAATCGGTGCCACTTTCTCTGCTTTGTTAGGGGACCCAGGGGACTGGAGTTCTGTAGTCTGCATAAGAATCTCACTTGGCTAAGTGCCTCAAGTTTTAACTAGCAACTTAAGTTGGAATTGTTCTAGAGAATGTGTTCTCTGCAGTTCACTTTCTCCTCTTCTCATCCCAGAAAGCAGCCAGTCACCTTCTTCATGACAGATTTGATAGGTTTTCTTGGGTCTCTCAAGGCCTTGGTGCACTCCAGTCTTTCATTAGTATTGCTTGATCTTGGTTGGCCTTCCTGGAGGAATAATGCCTCCACAGACTCACTCTAGGCTTCTTAAGCTCTGCTGAGGCTGGGACTCAGTTCTCTGGATAGTGATGTGGGCTGTAAAATACCTCCAGGGGGGCTACTGAAATAACTAGGTTAGTTCAGAAGGGCCAGCCTCCAACTATTCCGTGTTTGTCCAACCATCCACCAGCCAAATTGATAACCTTATAGCCAGACATTACATGATTCCTACTTACTTTCCCAGGTCTGTTAGTCCAGCTGTTTTTTTTAAAATAATGGCCAGAATGAACAAAGACATCTCTCAGAACTAAATTTTTCCTCTTGGCTCTGCTATTTCACGTGCTACACAGTAGATGCGTTTGAAGGCAGGTATCTGTTTGATATGTTTCTAAAGCCTGTTTTGGAAGACTATAATTCCTCCTGGCATAGCTCCTCCCCCCTCCCCCTTTACATCCATTTGTGACGTAGAACACATATGACATGAAAACCACCTCATAAAAATGTGGAATCACAACACCACATTGTTAGCCATGCACACTGCTGTATGGCAGATCTCTGGAACTCTTACGCTGCATGACCAATACAGTGCTGTTCCTGAACTCACACCCATTCATTTCTCTTCAGCCAGCTTAGTTCCCAAGTAATTTTCAAGACATGTTAGGTTTTCTCCTTCATGTTAATGAATCTTTCTTTTCCCTTTGAGTGTTTAGCTTGCCAATCATGTTTCCTTCATTTTGAGCCACAAAACTCTGTTTCGTTCAGCTGTTTAACTAACTGTGAGTCTTGTCATGTCATAGGCTCTTGGGTCCTTTCCCTACACAGTTTATGTGGCTAGAACCTCTGTGTTTGATAGTTTTATGTCAACTTGATGTAATCTTGAGTCATTTGGGAAGAGGTAATTTCAATTGAGAAAATGCATCCATAGAATTGGCCTGAAGGCAAGTCTGTAGGGCATTTTTAAATTGATGATTGATTTGGGAGGGCCCAGGTCACAGTGGATAGTGCCACTCTGGGCTGGTGGTGGTCCTGGGTGCAATAAGAAAGCAGACTGAGCAAGCCAGTTAGCAGCATTCCTCCATGGCCTCTGCATTAGTTCCTGCTTCCGGGTTCCTACTCTGAGTTCTGGCCCTGACTTCCTTTGATGATGGACTCTCAAGTCTAAGTGTAAGCTGAAACAAACCCATTCTTTCCCAAGTTGTTTCCGGTCAGAGTTTTATCACAGCAATAGAAACCCTAACTATGACAACCTCCCTCACACAGAAACTAGTGGATCCATGGAGCTCAAGGAATACCCTGTAGTTTGCTACAAAGATTTATTAGTGCCTTTAAAATATGATCTCATGTAGCTTGGCCTTTGGGCTAGGATCAGGTATAAAATATGATCTTATGTTTTAGTATGGGAAGAGGATTTTGAAGGTCTTAACTGTTTTATGGCTAACAGATGGTTAAGTTCCTTTCTTTGAAACTCAGTGCAAATTCTTAGATTGAAAGGAACTTTTTTTTCTCCACATGAGTCTACTTACCATTCATGGCCTTGTGCTCTTCCTGGTTGTCATTTGTGGAGAAGTCAGAGACCCTTCAAACTTTTTAAAATTTAGTTTAGAGTCTAATGGCCAGAAAATTAATATTAAAATAATTGAAGATATCATAAGCCTCCTACATGAATCTTCTTATTGACAAGCTATTAACAGAGATCTCCAAATTGAGAGGTGCAATGCTCTCATTATTTTGGGAATATCTAGGACAGTGGGTTTTATTTTTTGGAGTGGATACAAGGTTCAAGGTAACAAAGTAAAAAGCAATCTTGACCCTTGTTAATAAAAATTCAGTATATACCACTGAATTTGAATAGTCACATTCTTTCACAAGACTCTCTATAATCAAGTATAGTTGGGAAATTTAGGACCAGTTACCAGTCAATGAGTCAAATACAGGATGACAGTTTTGTAGCCCTTTCTAGAGAAAGAAAATTACAGCCCTAGTCTGCCAAACCCAGGCAGCCACCCAGGGGACCTGTAAATTTTAAGAAGAAAAGAATTCATGTTAAAACCAGCTGCCCCTTGGACTTCTACAACCTGAAGCCCCCACCTTCATTCTGCCTCGGGGCTGTGTTTGTTTTGGCTCAGTTCTAGGGACTTGACCATCAGCCAAGCTCTGAAATCCCCAGCCTCACATTCTACCCACACTCCACTAAATCCTCTTTGCTCTCAACCAATGGCCTTCTGCCAGATTTTTTTTTTTTTTTTAAACTAGTTCATTCTGAAAGAAAGCAACCGTCTTAGATGGTTGGAATTTTCACCGATAGGTTCTTAGATACGTTTTATATGGCCTCTGGTTAGACTTGGAAAACTTGATTTCTAGTTAGCTTTTCCTTCTTTGTGCAATAGAGACCCACCAAATATAGCCTATCTTTATCACTGCTACTTGAAACTTCTTTGCCTTACCCTCTTCCTCCTCAAATGTTAAGCAAAGCAACAAGACTGGGCTCATTTTCAATGCTGATAACCCAAATCACCTCAGCAACTACTTAAAACCTGAGTTTTTTTAAAAAAAAGGGAAGAAGATGAGAAAAAGAAGAAACTTTTGGGAGATAATTTGTTCTTCCAAATAAAGTTAGTATGAAAAACCTCAGAATAATTTTTGGAACACAGCAGAGTTCCACCATTCTCACAAAATGGGATGAAGTACACACTAATATTTGAGGGGCATGTTCCACATCTGCATCCAGACAGCCGGGCATCTTTTTAGGGAGTCCCACAACTACACACTGGACTCTGTTATGTTTTGGGCTCTGACTTCCATTGAACTACCTGCACCTTTTCTGTATAATTTTTCTCCGTTATAATTAGTTATTGCCAACGTTGCCCTTCTTCATTACGGTCTTTCACTCCAGGGTCTTCCCTCCTGCTCTGTTCCACACTCTCCTTGCCCACACAGGTACCTCCATCTGCAAATACCACCTCCTCCTCCAGACTTAACACTAGACATGCTCCTGGTTTAGAACTGATCCTGTGTTCTGTTGGGAGGACTCTTCTCCTCACTCTCCTCTAGCTTCACCCTCTTCCTAATGGTGGTTAAATACTGACATCCGCCCATCCAGATAGTCACCCATTTCTTTCTATTTTTGAATGTGTATGTCCATTTTTTGGGGAATATGCAATGTTCACAAAACCAAGTCCAAAGGGAGGAGAGACCACAAGTGAAGAAGCATTCCTACTCCAGTCACTGTGACCTGCTCCTAGAGGTCCCCATAGCTATCAGTTTCTTCTAAGAAGTAATGGTTATTGATGGCTCCATAGCCTCCTATCTATGGTGATATTCTATTTGTACTAAAATGTGATTTGTATGTTAATAAATAAAGTTGCCCCAGGGTCAGAGCTATTAGAGCCATAGCAAAAGCTGGGCAGTGGTGGTGCACACCTTTAATCCCAGCACTTGGGAGGCAGAGCTAGGTGGATCTCTGTGTGTTCAAGGATACAGCCAGCATAGAGACACATGCCTTTAATCTCAATACCAACCATAGAAGACCTGGAGGTCTGTACAGACAGGCAGTGATGAGGCGGTCATGTGGTTGGGTTTACAACCAATGAGAAGGCAGAACAGAAACAGACAGACACACAGGAAGTGGGTCTCCTTCGAAGAGGTAGGACAACAGCGACAGTGAAGGGTAAGGTTTTTAGCTCTTAGCTATTGCTCTGATCTCTCGGCTTTCATCTCTGTATTGGCTCTGTGTTTCTTATTGAATAAGACGGTTACGTCTACACCTATCCAGCCCAGATCTGTCTTATGCTTAGAGGCATGTGTCCATTGTTCAGTAGACACGGATATAGATGTAACCAACTGTTTTATTAAATAAGAAACACAGAAACAATGCGAAAGAGAAAGCCGAGAGGTCAGAGCTCAGAGCCAAAATCTCACCCTTCCGCCTCCCGAATCAGATCCCTATTTCCTGTCTGTTAGTCTATTTAAAGAGACAGAACAAGCCACAGCTATCTCACCTCACCAGTTCCTCAGCTGGTCCTGTTTCCTCAGACTGGAAGCTTCTGTGTCCTCATCCCAATAGCTCTCAGCTGAACTGTGTTGCTCCAAAGCCTGAAAGCTTAACCAGCCAAATGCTTCTAGTTTCTGGTCCTCACGCCCTATATATCTTTTTGCTTTCTATCACCACTCCCTGGGATTAAAGGCTGGTTTTCTGGGATTAAAGGAGTGTGTCACCACCATGCTTGGCTATTTCCAATGTGGCCTTGAACTCACAGAGATCCAGAGGGATTTCTATCTCTGGAATGCTAGGATTAAAGGCGTGTGCCACCACCGCCACACTCTTGCTATGGCTCTAATAGCTCTGACCCCCGGGCAACTTTATTTATTAACATACAATCAAAATCACATTTCAGTATAATTAGATTACCACCACATTTCCCCTTTTCTATTTTAATAAAAAGAAAAAAAGCAAAAGGCTATGACTAACAAAAGAAAAACTATATACAAAAGTACAATAACTATATACAATATATACAAATAATAAATACCTAAACAGGTACTGGACAAATTAGAGAAAATAATTCCATTATCTATCCTATTTTGGTAAATCCAAGATGTATCTAATGCACTTTCTATCCTAATTAATTTTCAACTATAAGTAACTAATCTTCAACCATAACTAACTAATCTTCAACTCCCTCAGAGACCCAAGAAGGAAATAATATTAGCTAACAAAAATAAAAAACAGGAAGTGCATGCAAGCAACTTCCAAAAAATTTGTGAGTTGACAGAAACAGCCAGCTGCCTGGGCAGTCACCTGAGGTTTCTCCGCAGTGTTGGGGCATCATCTTCAGCCTATAGGCTTAGTGTATCTGACAGACTCATTTGTGAAGTAGGATGTACACAAGGTCAACAGTTCAATCTCACATTGGGTGAGAGCAGTCCATGTACCAGAAACACCTGAATTCCACTAGTGTCCTGTCATGATTCAGGATTTTAAATTCTGGAAATTGTTGACAGTTTATTTATTAACATACAATCAAAATCACATTTCAGTATAATTAGATTACCACCACACACGTTCACTTACAGGATTCCTGAAAACCTCCTCCTTCATTACTATGCTTTACCTTAATCATGCTCTGCCAGTCACTTTTATGACAGCACACAGCACATGACAACGGCAGTGGAGGCAACCAGCTTGGGGACCCCAACTTACCCAAGCTGTTCTTAGGACTGAGATCAACAGCTCCACATTTCTAGCCCATTTGGGGCTCACTGTTGAGGAATTCTATTTTAGGGAATGATAGTCCTAATTGATATGTCCTAAGGCCAAAGGCCCTGGGCACTTTATGCGTGCATCTGTGCATACACGTGTGCTTGTATGTGTGTGTCTGTGTGTGTGTGCGTGCGTGCGTGCGTGCGTGCGTGTGTGTGTGTGTGTGTGTGTGTGTGTGTGTGTGTGTGTGTGTTTCCATACATACGTATTTGTGCAGGCCAGAGGTTGATGTCAGCTGTCTTCCTTAACTGCTTTTTACCTTATTATTTGACGAATGGTCTCACTGAATCTAGAGTTCACTATTTGTCTAGTCTGCCTAGCAAAAACCAAAAATCCTCCTGTCTGTGCCCACCCAGCATCCTCGCACCTGCTGGCAAGTGCTTTACCTACTGAACTGTTTCTCCAACCCCAACCCTTGGCACATTCTAGCCCCCACCCCACCCCATCTGGCCTTTTCTTATCCTCTGTCTCAGACTGCCCAACTTCTGTCAACTGTAACTCTTTCAAATCCATCTGCACCTCTATACCGCCATGGCCACTGCTTTGTTCCAATCCAGCTGTGCCTCTATACCGCCATGGCCACTGCTTTGTTAGACTCTTATCTCTCTTCCTGCTGCAGAGTTGGTCTTGCTTCTTGTTTTTCTTTTGATTCATTCTTCTATTTCAGACATTACAGATAGCAACCATGCCAAACTTAAAATTTACTTCCCTCTCTTTCCTGTCCCCCATCCCTTGTTGGTTTAAAATGGTTCCTAGTTCCCTGTCTCCAGACATTCTTCACGTCAAGCTCTATTTTGTGTAGAAAATGTATCAGGTCTTGGAACACTTTTCCTTACTTCTTTACATTTCTGTATGTTGCTCCCTCTGACTAGAACCCTCCTATTTACCACCCATCTTGTGTTTTTCTCATAACCCATCTTAATTGTTATCGCTTTCAGAAATCCCTCCCCGTTGCTCACAGCACCTCCCAGTGCGTTCCTCTGGCCCACAGCATTAAACACACAAGCTGCACAATCTGAAGTCCTTTTTCTCCATTCTAGTCTCATTTCTTCCCCTTTCATTCCATAAAATCATTGTCAACAAAGCTGTGAATGACGTCTGTGCCATCCATTCATTGGGTAGGTTGGGGGCCTCATTCTGTGTGACAGGCCCTCTTCCCCACTGCCATCAACATTATACAACTTGGTCTTCCTTCCTGACATCATCTCATCTCATCCCATCTTTCCCTCATGCACGTTTGCCAACCTCTCCTCCTCTATGTAACTATCCCAGGCTGGATCCCTCCTTAATCTCTAGTTTTCTAGATAAAGCCAGCATCATCAGGTGTCCATTGCTGTTTAGGTAGCAACAGCTCCCTTTCTGACAATTGTCCTCCAGGACTTTCCTTACTCTAGGAAGTAAGACACTCTCTATCTGATATTTCCATTTCAGACATTGCATAGATATTTCACAGTCAGACTGTAAGACCTCCAACTCACTCTTCAGCTGCTCTCACATTACAGCTTCTCATGTCCCACTCACACCCACTAACACACCCGTGGGCTTATATCCCCTTCTCCGAATGCTGATGTTCTTGTTTGCCATTTTCCCTTGTCAATAAATCTACCTGTTTGCCCAACCAGAAAGAACCTGAGTCCTCCGGGACTCTGCAGAGTCAGTCCATCATCAAGTCTTGAGAATGGTATCTCCTCATAGCTTTTGGGTTTCCATTATTTCGAGTTTTGGCTGAAATCACCCTTTCTTCATGTTAATGTGCTACTCTCTTCATACCTGTTTTCTGTGAACAGTCTTGCTTTCTGAACGGTTTGCACAACTGACCGGGCTTCATTGCTCCTTCTGTGTGTCTGGCTCTTCTGCCCCATCCCATTGCCGTCTGCCACCTGTTCCCAGAAGTCTCCCATTAGCTGTTCTTCATGGCTCTTCTCCCTCCTCAGGCTGTTCTCCTTAGGCCCGATCACCCAAGCTCACCTGGAGCTCTTTCAAACAAGCCCACCTAGTTGCCCCTGGCCAGGGTTTCTCTTCTACTCCCAGACATAAGCCCTCCCAGAACCCCTTGCTTCTCCTTCCTGAGGTGTAGACAAAGATGTTGTTTGTGTAAGGTGTGGACACCACCTACTTTTTCTACTCTGTACTTCCAGTCTCTACTGTCAGCTCACTGTTGGCCCTCCATAAATATTAGCAGAAAGAGAGAATCTTAGGTTGGAAAAGATATTTGTTTAATGCTCTTTGCATAAACAAATGTATGTAAGCTGAGAATTTATTGTTGTTTTTGTTCGTTTGTTTTGCTTTGCTTTTCAAGGCAGGGTCTCTCCTCAGAGCCCTGGCTGTCCTGGAACTTACTATGTAGACCAGGTTGACCTCAAACTCACAGAGCTCTGCCTGCCTCTGCCTCCTGAGTGCTAGGCATGTGCTACCTTAAGAAGTTTTTTTTTTAAAAAAATGGCAAAGAGAAGAAAAAGGAGAAATGGCAGTACTTCCTGATGAGTTTATGATTAGAGAAAATGTCAATGAGAAAAATGTGTTTATTGATAGTTACCAGCTTTTAAATAAAGTTATTTGAAAGTAAATATGGTCTGAGAGGTTAGGCCGTGCTTCCCAAAACGTACATTGCAGTTCTAACCGCTGGTACCTGTGCTTGTAGCCGTGTTTGTAGACAGAGACTTAGCAAGACAATCAGTTTAAAATGGGGTTTTACAGGGGCTGACGAGAGCTCAGCAGGTAAGGGCACTTGCTGCTCTTCAGAGGACCAGAGTTTGGTTCCCAGCACCCACATGGAAGCTTACAGCTGCCAGTTCCAGGGGGCCCAACACTCTCTTGTGGTCTCTGCCGGCTCTTGCACTCATGTGGTGCACATAAACTCATGAATGTGCACACACATACATATAATGAAAAGATACAAATGAAAATTTAAATGGAGTCATATTGGATTAAGATAGGTCCTAAATGCAATGACTAATGTCTTTGTGACTAGAGAGAGATTTGGAAACACAGACATCCTTGGGACAGACAGACGTGTGCAGGATGGCAAAGAATGGAGTGATGTGGTTACAAGCCAACACGGCCAAGCACTTCTGCTCGAAGTTAGGCCAGGTAAAGAAGGGTTCTTCTCCAGAGCTTGCAGAGAACATGGCTCTCCTGATACCTTAGTCTTAAACCACCTGATGTTTGCTAATTTGTTATATTCATTCCAGAAAACTAGAAAATGTAGAATATACAAAATTTATAAGGCCACAGTATTCTAAAAATATGATTTCCTTAACATTTATTTCTAAAGACATGCTGAACTTAGCAGCTCACTTTGCTAACAATTTAGTTTAAAAACAAAATAGATTCTAGTTATCTATATTAGTAATAGTAATCCAGTTACAACAAGCATTTCCTATGTGCGCGTGGGCTCTGCATGTGAATATGGATGTGAATGCAGGTGCATGGGCCTGGCTGTGTGTGGACAGGCAAAAGGAGGAGGCCATAGCTCTTCTTATCACTCTCCACTCTGTTTTTAAGACAGGGTCTCTCACTGAAATGGAGCTGGGCTAGCTCCTAACAAGCCTCAGAGACCTTCGCATCTCTTCCCTGCCCAAAGCACTGGGGTGGTAGGCACACATGTGTGGCCACACTTACTTTCCTGTGTTAGTGCCAACAACTCAAACTTCATGTTTGCACAGCGAGTGCTCTTACCCACAGGCCACCTCTCCAGCCTATAGTACCATTTAAAAAAAAGATTTATTTTTTATTTTATGTGTATGAACACTTTGCCTGCGCCTATCTGTACACCACATGCGTGTCTGGTGAAAAAGGAGGCCAGGAAAGGGCACCGGACACACTGAAACTGGAGTTGTAGATGTGTGTGTGTGTCACCCAGGGGGAGCTGAAAATCTACCCTAAGGTTCTCTGTAAGAGCAGCCAGTGCTGTTAACCACCAAGCCTTCCATATATCCCTACATCCCTACATGCTTACATCCCTAAATCATCCCTACATCCCTACATCCTTATAGTACCATTTTGACATTAGCTCAGTAAACAACACATTTATGAGATTACCTTCTTGAATTGGCTGAAAAGATAATATGTCTCCAAGTGCAACAAGTTTCTCCTGTTGAAAAATTTATAATCAGAGAATTAAACGACAGTAACCACTGAATCATTCTTTAACAGAAAAATTCTTTGGTTCTTGATTTGAAACAAACATTTTTAGCATACTGAAAATTATAAAACCAGATGCATAACATGCTTTTTGCTGTATTCTCCAAACCTTTGTTGCTTTATGGTTTTCAGGAATATGATGTAAATCGAGCCCAGAAAATCATGCACACCTTAGCCTACAGAACCATTTGAGGAGCATTATCAAGGCCAACTCCTTTGCAGTCCCCTGCCATTACCTGAACCAGATCGTCTGCGAGCCTGTTTATTATCTGCGGAGTCAGTGAAATGTCCTCAAGGTCTGTAAGAACCACCCAAGTTCCGTTCTCAAATTTCACAGGCATGGAAAAGACGAGCCCTTCGGGAATACCAAACTGGCCTGCAGGGAACACACACAAGGCAGACCATGAGCGAATCAAGAAGGATTTGGAAAAAGGACTGAAAACGACACTCATAGTACACAACTTTAAGACTGTGTGTGCGCGTGCGCGAGCGCGTGTGCGTGCGCGCGTGCATTCATACACATAAGGAGGCCAGCAGAGGGTGTTAGATGCCCTGAATCTGGGGTTACAGGTAGTGTGGGATGCCCGATATGGATACTGGGCACCAAATTCTGGTCCCCTACAAGAAAGGAAGTGCTTTTCTTTTCCAAGCCTTGTGTGTAATTTGCGCCTGTTTCCCATAGCCGTTCCAGGACTCTGCATGTCTCCCACGAGCCTGGACCACCTGTCTAATCTGGCCTCCCGTTCTAGCTTACTCCATATCCTAGTCAGGGTCACTATGGCTGTGATGAAACATCATGGCCAAAGCAACCTGGGGAAGAAAAGGGTTTATTTGGCTTATGCTTCATCATTGTATAAACTGATGACACGGCCGCTCCATGATATGATTAAGGGGGGAGATTTTTTTATTGTAGATATGGGAGAGAGAACAACACCCAGAGTCACCTGGAAGAGTCCAGAGCAGAGAAAGAAAGAAGTAGACTGGACCTGGTCATGAGAGAAACAGAAGCAGAGAGAGAAAGTGAGAGAAGGGGGAGGGGCAGAGAGAGAGGGGGAACATAAAGATGACAGGTAGGTAGGTAGGTAGGTAGGTAGATAGATAGATAGATAGATAGATAGATAGATAGACAGACAGACAGACAGCAAAAACAGCAGGGTTATAAGTATAGGGTAAAAGGGTCAGCCAAAGAAACACTGACCCTGAAACCAGAGCCAAAAGGTTAAAAAGGGCCAGCGAGAGAAAAACACCCTGTCCCTGAAATCAGAGCTAAAGAAACATACTCTGCCCTTGACCGACTCAGCACTAAAACCAACCAATCCCCGAGGAGGAAATCCAGCCTATCTCTGAGCTTGTCCAAGCTCAGGGATTGAAATCCAACCCATTCCTACCCTGAAAATCTTCACCCTAGAAAAGCTCTGCCTCTAAGAAGCCCTGTAAGTCCTGTGCCTGTTCAGCTTGGAGCTGCCTTTTCCCACCCAGGCAGAGGCAGCCACTCTCTTGGATTCCTCCTGCCCAATAAATCCCTTGAATGAGGTTTGGGTGACTTCTTTTACTCCAGTGGGCTGGGGCAGAGAAGTAACAATTTTCGCTGGAGCAAGAACAGAACTGCTACATTTCTGCCGGGAAAACTCGCTTAGCACAGTGGAGCAGGGAAGTAAGGACTTTGGTGGGAGCAGGAGCAGAGCTGTTCTCGGTGGGGAACTCCCTTAGCAGAGCAGAGTGGAGCTGTAAGGGCTCTTCCAGACAGGAGCAAAACTGCTACCTTCCTGTGGGGAAACCATCCCCACCAGAACGGAGCTGTAGGTATCGCCTGGCTTCCAAGCGCCAGTAAGGAGGATGAGTAGCTAGGGGGAAATGTAAGCTTGAGGGAGTAGGGGAGGAGGTTGGGAAGGGCTAGGAGGTTAGCATGGACTTGGAAATGTGTAACAGGTTCTTGTGATTCTGAAGGAGCCAGGAGGCCAGCATGCATTTTGGCATGCTAATAGGCACTGCAAGAAGCCATTTGTCCGTTCTGCCCGAGGTAAGGGAAATAACTGCTTTGGTAGGGGGCGACCAGCTTCACAAATGCCGGAGGAATTCTGGCTTTTATCTAACCACCAGAACTTCTTCTATATTCCAGGTTGAGCCCATTTCTGGATATTTGAACTGACTTTTGGAAACTGGAGCTTCCTTTGGATCTAACAATCACCATTGTTGATCATTGAAGGAATTCAGGAAAGGAATTCAAACAGCAGGAACCCGGAGGCAGGAGCTGATGCAGAGGCCATGGAGGAGTGATGCTTACTGGCTTGCTCCGTATAGCTTACTCACCCTGCTTTCTTATAGAGCCCAGGACCACCACCAGCCCAGGAGTGGCCCCGCCGCCGACATTAGGCAGGGTCCTCCTGCATCAATCACTAATTAAGAAAATGCCTTATAGGCTTGTCGGTAACCCGATCTTACGGAGGCGTTTTCTCAATTGAGGCTCCCTCCTCTCCAGTGACTGCAGCTAGTGTCAAGTTGACACAAAACCAGCACATTATAGCAGCCATGTTGGCAAGGAATGCTGGACTGGGAAAGGAGAGGAGAGGAGAGGAGAGGAGAGGAGAGGAGAGGAGAGGAGAGGAGAGGAGAGGAGAGGAGAGGAGAGGAGAAAGTGGGCAGGAGACCTGGTTATTTCCTTGCAGCTTCCAATTCTCCACCTGTGTCCTTGTAACACTAATCATACTTACTTCCTATTGTATTCACTTCCTACGAATGGCTTTCAGGTAGTACATTGCTAAATCCTGCTATTCTGCACATCAGAATCACTGCTGTCAGTGGCTGTGGGAGGCACAGCTCACTACTGGCCCGTATATGATACAGTGTGTGTTTGTGCGCATGTGCCATGTGCATGTTTGGAGGTCCTCTCCTTCTTCCGTATGAATCCCAGAAAGCAAACTGAACTCAGGTCAAGCGAGGATCTGCTGAGGGTTTTCAATGCCTGCTTCTCCACAAAGGTAACATACCAACCAACTTGAAGCCCAGTGTGGCAATGTTCAGGCATTGCTACTTCAACTGTACACTTCTGACTGAGCGCCACCTGAGATACTTCTCCCGTGGAGATTTGGAGGTGACACAGAGGAAGCCCTACCCTCAGTGCAGATATTCTAATGAAGAGGATGTATGCATCTACAAAGGTCCATTAGAATATTCCGTCTGAGAGAGGAACAACATGCTGTGTGAGCATGGGGAGAGACAGACATTAATTCTCACACTGGAGATTATAGATGACGTCTCTGAGCTGCACTGAAATTGGAACAAGGAGGAGATGGTGGCATTATTGATAACACGGGGGATGCCAGGGATGGAGCTGAGTGGGAAGGAAGCCAGCAGGTTCAGGTTGCCATATGTTGGGTTGACAGCATGGTGTCCACATGGTCATGTTTCCAATCGACTGAGGCTAGAACTCAGCAGAGAGGCCCAGGTCTGAAGATCAGGGAGTGAACAAGATTGACAAAAACAAAAAGGAAGAAATGCTTAAGGTTGAACTACAGAGGACACAGCAGCAGCCACTGTCTTTCCGAGTTTGTGAGGATGATGGGAGACGTACGCATACGAGTTAGCTTACAGCATGCCTCTGCAGTTTTGGTGATGGGCGGCAGCCTGTTGTGGAATAATATTTTTGTACACTGTGAAAATGTGTCACTCTGAATGGTTTAATAAAAAGCTGAAAGGATTTCCAGGCACAGAGGATGCTGGAAGAGGGAGGGCAGAGATGCCAGGGATGCAGGGCAAGCGGGATGGGCAGTATGGAGATGAGGTAATAGAGCCACAAGGCAGGAAGGAAATTAATAGAAACAGGTTAATTTAAGTTATGAGAGCTAGTTAGATATAAGTCTAAACTATTAGCTGAGCTTTTATAATTAATAATAAGTCTCTGTGTCATTATTGGGGAGCTGATGGTCTGACAAAAAAGTCCAACTACAAATGGCATCCAGTGTGGGGGCTCGTATATCCAAACATAGGGCCCAAGAAAGCAAAACAAAGTTCTGGACAAAGAGCCAGATGTAGCTTCCCAGTCCTGCAGGCTCTCAGGCGGGCTGGTGCTTGGCATCATACAGAAGTGCAGCTACTGGCTGCTGCCTGCAGGCTGAGCCAGCCTCCAGCACACACCAGTGAAATGCACTAAACCAAGCCCTGCTGGCAGCTGACATTAGCAGTTTAAGATTGGTCTCACACAATCAGAGAACGTTGCAGATGCTCAGTAAAGACAGATCCAGCTGGAAAGAACTTCTAAACAGGTTAAAGTGTATCTGAGATTGTGTGTAGGCTTAAGAAAGAAAAGAAAGTGAGTATAGACAGTCATAGAAAAAAGTAAATCATAAATAAAATATTTATTAATAAAAATAAATTATGTAGAGATGGGAAATATATAGGGAGTCTGGGACCTGTATGGTGTTGTATTGACTTTATTTTTTTAATTGTTGATGAGCAAACAATAACTGCTGAGAGACATTGGATTATAAAAAAAACCTACTAAATTAAATCAACCTATACATTTTAAAAATGCCTTAACTTCAAAATGGAAGTCAAAAAACATGTTACTTTGGGGATGAGGTTATGCTTTTGTTTCCACAGAAAATGAGAAGCTGTGGACTCATTCAAGGTCAATAGAGATGAGATATTATGGGTGGGTGGGGGTATACTCTGAAATTCTTGGCTACAGACATAAAGAAATAAACCTAGAAAAACTACAAGACAGGTAACGTATATTTTCTTGCTCAAACATAAAACAAAAAATCATCTTTGGCTGGTCTGTGTACAGTGCACAGTCCATAATTGTGTTAATGCAGATATGTATGCTATCTTTGAAAGTTTATGTGTTTTCAGAGCAAGGTTACCCAAAACCAATGAAAATGAGTGGCCCAGGTGATGCAGCCTCTCAGAGTGCTTCTGTTGCAGTTTCCTAAGAGTTCTACATCCAGAACTGCTGCTTCAAGGCTGCTGGCTGAGGTGGTCCAGCCTCACAGACTATTCTAGCCAGGACTTAACCATTATCCTAATTTTCTCAGGGTCCCCTAAAGATGTCAGCACCCCCAGACAACAGGAAGTAGTCTAGAGAACATTAACACCCACATTCCCAAGAGGTGGGGTGGGTGGTTTTCAGTCATTCAGTTGGTTATGGATGTTTGTCATTGTTTAGGGGGGATTGGTTACAAGCTGCTATTGGTCATGGTCAGGGAGAAAGCTAAACAAAGGAGATTAGATTCAAAGATCTATTTCTGAAGGAAAAAGGGGGGATATAATACAGACATGATAACATTAAAGAGTGGATTGTTGAATATACTTTTGAACAACCACTAGTCTCAAATATTTTACATTGGTATGGATTTTTGTATACTGATACAAATTTAAGATTATTTTTGTTATACTGTATATATGTTTCTATTCTTGTTTAAAGATATTGTACCTATGCATTTTATTTAAAAGTGTAATATAAACTTATAGCCCTTGAAAGCTATTTAGGATAATAAAGAAATATAGATTAGTAGTCCACTATAACAATCAAACTTATAGTCATATTTGGTGTATTTTCAAGGTCAGAGACATAGTTTAAATAGATAGATGGTCTTCAAGCACTTCAGAGACCTTCAGAATATACCCTTTAATAACAGGGCTTTTCATGACAGTGAGACATGTCTGCTCCTGGCAGCACCAATCTACTTCATAAAAGGGCAATGGGAATCAAAGAACCTCCATATGGAGTTTGCTTTCTTTATGGCAAAAACTAGCCATTTGGGCAAGAAACTGCCCTTGCCTTGGCTGCTAACAGTATGCTGTCTAAATTGAACAAGGACACAAAAGAAAGTGACTGCCAAACTTTGTCAACAAGGTAGGACAGTTCTTCAAAAATTCCTGCTTTACAGAAAAGTCTGTCAGGTATTCTAGGCCTGCAGGCTGAAGATGGATGCTCCAATATTACAAAGGAACCTTGGGTGACTGTCCAGGCAGCCGATTGTTTTGTCATTTCTTATAGTTTTGGAAGTTGCTTGCTCTGCACTTCCTGTTTACTCAAGTAATATTTTCTCTTTCATGGGTCTCTGATGGTGATTGAAGACTAGATGGTTATAGTTTTACAGTTTCCTTGTTACCAAATTCAGAAAAGAAATTTACATAAGAGATGTAAGGTTTATAAGGTTGAGAAATATAAAACCTCAAGTTTTTTTTTTAATCTAAAAAAGTTTTAAGATCTAAAAAGATATTTTTAGGATGGTAATACAAGTTATGACAAAAAATGGTTTAGGTATAAAACTTTGGACTAAGATAGGATAGATAATGGGATATTTTCTCCAAATTTGTGAAATGCAAATGGACTGGGTATTGTAAATGTAATTCTTACCTGATAATTGTTCTTATTGTATACAGTTTTACTGTGTTAGAATTAAAACCTTTCTTTTTTATTCAGACAAAGAGAGGGAAATGTTGTAGAATAATCTTTTTGTACACTGTGAAGATGTTTCACTCTGATTGGTTTAATAAAAAGCTGAATTGGTCAATAGCTAGGCAGGATTTTCAGGCACACAGGATTCTGGGAAGAGGAAGGGCAGATACACCAGGGACATAGTGCAAGTAGGATAGGTACTATGGAGATGAGGTAGTAAAGCCATGTGGCAGAAAGTAAATTAATGGAAATGGGTTAAGTTATAAGAGCTAATTAGAAACAAGCCCAAGCTATCAGCTGAGCTTTCACAATTAATAATAATAAAATTAATAATTAATAAGAAGTCTCTGTGTTATTACTGGGGAGCTAAAGTTCGACTACAGCAGCCTTTCCACATTTCCAGTGCTACCTGATCTCCAGAAGAATGGGTCTCCTTGCACTTTTGTATACTGGCTCTGAGTCTTTGCTATTGGTGTTCAATGCCCTCCCACACTGGCCTTCCAGGTCAGCATCAAAGACTTTGAGACTTTCTGCAATGCCTTCTCTTCATGAAGCTTGATCTGACTACCTTCTCCCTGCCTAGAATAGATTTGGTTTTCTTTTTCTCAGCTGGATACAGAGAGAAAAATGTCATGAGATTACTTCTTGAGACATGGCTCTCCTCGACTCCATCACTTTCCGAAGGCAGAAGCCAGGTGTAATCCTTGTCTGCCTCTCTAGTACATTCACAATAAATACTGTTGAATTTTTGAATGAACAGTCAAATGAATGAATGAATGAATGAATGAATGAATTATGGTACTATTAAAATCTGCACAACTTATATACCATGCTACAGGAATTATTACCTTCACTCATTATCCCCAAGGAAACAATCTCTCCAGGTGGTGAGCCTTGATACCAGTACTTCAGTGTGGTGGCTATGCTGTGTGCACCCAAAATCCCTCCAAATTCCTTTCCAGTGTTGCTCAATTCTTGAAGCATCATCACAAAGTCTTTTCTTATCCATTCACTTTGAGAAAAGAAAAAAAAAAGCAATTTCACAGCAGAGAGAGGGATGGAATGGGTGAACTCAGTCTAGGGAGCTAAATGCGTCATCTAGACAGGAATGTGACCCACATGCCTTTTTCTTCAGGTGTCCTTATTACCTAAGAAAACAATGCAATTGGGCAGAAAGGAACCACCAAATTTCAGTCTGAAGTGTAGTAATAAAATATGGAACACTGGAAAGAGGTTAAAGGTTGTAGAAACAATTTCTTTCATTGCAAGTAATTAATCATATGTAGATGCTTTCTTGGGGCCAGTCATATCCTTCATTTAAAATCAAGTATGTCCATTAAACAGTGAATTATCACATTGAGATTTGGGGTAATACGTTTTATGGTCTTGAAGTATAAACTCAGGAATGAGCCCAGCTGGGTGAGAGCAAAATTTACCCTATTAGTGAGTCAGTGAATGCCCCAGATCCCTGTAACTTTGACCCCACTCAAGCAGCACATGCAGAGAAACTGGACTCCAGGAGAGGGAGCCCAGAACACACTGTTCCTAGGCATGGATAACAATGCCCTGGTCTGAAGGGGGGTGGGGGAGATAAAGGACAAAGGAAAAGCTGCAGTTGGGGAACTGGGGCAGATAACAGAAAAGTGCTTCAGAGGGGCTCTGGCTGCTCTCCTTTCTCATCACGATACCAGTGTTTCCTGTAGATGAATTTCTGAACGGTCTTATTAAGTAAAAAATATGGAGCTAAACATAGGGGTTAAAGCCTGGGAGAGATCAGGGAAACAGGGAAAGCCACCAGCCAACCTTACCTCACCAACTCTGCAGCTTCCAAATGCCAGTTACTTCCTGTCTACTCATGTCTATATGCCTTGCTGTTCTGCCATCTGATTTGCTCTCTCTGTCAAGCTACATCACTTCCTCCTCCTGCCCAGCTCTGTCACTTCCTGTCTGTCTGTACAGACCTCTAGACCTCCATGGTTAACTAGGGTTGGAATTAAGGCATGTGCCACCACACCTGGCTCTGTTTCCAATGTGGCCAGGATCCAGAGATTCTGCCTGCCAAGTGATAGGATTAAGGTCGTGTGCTACCATTGCCCGACTTCTTTGTTGACTTAAAATGGCTTGCTATTTCCTCTGATCTCCAGGCAAGCTTTATTTATTAAAGCACAAATAAAATATCACCACATTTCAGCACAAATAAAATATCACCATAGTTTCTCTGGATGAATTCATTGGTTTTTCCCATTTATTCTCCACGGGACAGGCCATGCTACCATTTCCATCCTCTCAGTGGGGAACCTGAGGCACCAATTTCATGTAACTTCCCTAAAGCCACACAACTAATAAGTGATGGTGACAGGATTCCAACCCAGGGGGATTCTTGCTCTTGGGACACACTACTTTTCAGCTCTGCCTCTCTTGGGACTTAATGGTCAACCTGACATGGCCTGCTCATCATCTTAACGCCTCTTCCTCCAAATGCTTCAACTGTTTTCTACTTGGATATATACCTGTCTTTGCATTGACATTTGCTTTGCAGTAGAGACAACTGTAACAGAATATAGGAAATACTTTCAGGATAGCCTGAAATATGTAAGTTCTTCATTTTAAAATAAATCAAATGGGGGTGGGGACCAACAAGTTACTATTCTGTGGATTTTTCTGGTTCTTCAATAGAAAACACAGACACATACATGTATAAACAATGTAAGTTATTTTGTGCAAACTTTACAAAATGTTTTAATAGTGCTTTCAACTGTTACACATCATTTAATTTATCTACTGTTAGTATACTTCACTTAAAAAAATAGACTGTACCTGTCAAAAATCATGCCTAACACAGAGTGATAGTATCCAGGAGGTCCCTTAATGGCGCTCTCATAGTTGTAAACTTTTGCTTTCCTTAGATCAACGTAGTTATTTCCACTGATATTGCCCCAAATTATCACATCTTTGATGTCTATGCAGAACAGAATCAGAAATAATCATGATAAAGTTCGTCAATATAAAATTTACTTAAATGCAATGCTTAGTCTATATATTTGTTCTAGGGTTGGTCCAATGAAGCCCAAGCTTTCTAACCTGTGCAGAAGCTGGGGTTCGCCTCTCTAATTATCAGGGCTTGGTAGTCACTAGCAATGCCTTGTGAATGGTGTGCTAGATGGGTAATTTAAGGAACTGGGAACCTGCCATGAAAGAAATTGCTAATGAAAATTGTATCATCATGTATGGATGAGTGTTCACATGTAAGAAGTTGCTCTGGGAATCTTCCTCAGCCACTCTCCATTGTATCTTTTAAGAAATGACAGAACTGGCTGGCCAGTGAGCCCTGGAGATTTGCCTGTTTGCACCTCCAGTGTGCTAGGGTTACAGATGCACGTGGTCACACTTGACATTTTACTGACTGAGATGTTTCCCCTGCCCCAAGGGAAACTTTTCAATTGTTCAGATTTTCACAAGGCACTTCTGATTCTAGACTGAAATAGAAATGTGCATAAATGGAAACTCTCTGGGCATGTTTTATCACTTGTAAAATAATGGTGATTATATTCTTCATTGGAGGAATAAAGTTTTTAGAAACAAAGTTTTGGGCTGGGCAGTGATGGTCCACACTTTTCATCCCAGTACCCAGGAGACAGAGGCAGACAGATCTCTGAATTTAAGACCAGCCTGGTCTGCAGAGTGAGTTCCAGAATAGTCAGGGCTACACAGAGAAACCCTGTCTCAAACAAACAAACAAACAAACAAACAAACAAACAAGCAAAGACACAAGGTTTAGGAGAAAACAAACCAGCCCTATATCTTACAAAATTTAAGGATAGAGGGGATGAATGAGAAAACAATATCATATAGTCATATTGTAGTTATATATTTATGGAGAAAAATAAAAGAATATGAGCTGGAGAAAATAAGGACTGGAATTTAATACGTATGATTCTACAATTATTAATTTTCTAGAAAAGTTTTATGCAATTTAAAAATAATTTCATTTATTTACTCAATTACTTAATTGTTTTAGTTAGGGTTACTATTTCTGTGATGAAATCATGACCAAAACTATTGGGGAGGAAAGGGTTTATTTGGCTTATACTTCCACATTGTAGTCCATTACTGAAGGAGGTCAGGGCAGGAACCTGGAGGCAGGAGTTGATGCAGAGGCCTTGGAGAAGTGCCATTTACTGGTTTGCTCCCTATAGCTTGCTCAGCCTGCTTTCGCATAGCACAGAGGACCACCATCCCAGGGATGGCACCATCCACAATGGGCTGGGCCCTCCCACATCAATCACTAATTAAGAAAATGCCCTACAGGGTGACCTACAGCCTCATTTTATGGGGGCATTTTCTCAGGTGAGGTTCCTTCCTCTCAGATGACTTTAGTTTGTGTCAAGTTGGCTTAAAACTAGCCAGTAATCTACGTACTTAACCTGTAATCTGTATCCTGGGGATTAAGTTCTTGTCTGTTTTCTTGTAAGAAGAAGACTATTAGTATAAGCTTTAGGGTAGGACGGTGAAGCTAATACAAGAAGACAGAAGAACTCTGAGCTTTTCTGCAAAGGGGTGACCAGCAGCACTGGCTCTGTTAGGTCCTCACAGGCATCCTGCACTGCATTGGCTTGGACTGTGAACAGCTCACATCCACGGTCTCACCAACTTTTGTTTCCAGCATGCCTATAATTTCATCCTCAGGGATGCTGTTGTTAAGGACACAAAGGATCAGAGGATGTAAAGAGCTAAAATATACTAAATGTGATCCAGTCTCGTTTTCATATGCTTCTGAGGTCTACCAATTGAAAGATCAAAAACAAAATTTAATTTGATATAATAAACATGTAAGTTTAATCTCCTTCTAAATTTCACCATGCATCAGGCAACGTTTATGGGCACTTTAGAAATACTGTCTGTGGTGGTTTGAATGATAATGGTCCTCATGGGCTCATACGCTTGACTACTTAGTCCTCCATTAGTGGAACTGTTTGGGAAGGATTAGGAAGTGTGGCCTTGCTGAAGGAGGTGTGTCACTGGGGTGGGCTTTGAGGTTTCAAAAGCACCCCCACTTCCCCACCTGTGCCTCACTATGCTTATGGATCAGATGTCAGCCCGCAGCTACTATGGCAGCCCATGCCTACCGGCTGCCACGCTCTCTGCCGTGACGATCACGGACTCACTCTCTGAAGCTGTAGGAGAAGCCCCCAGTCAAATGCTTTCTCTTGTAAGTTGCCTTGGTGACCACGTCTCACCACAACAGAAAAGTGATTGTGATATTGTCTCATTGGATCTTCACACTAGTTCTGGGAGGGAGTTGCTGTTTTTTAAAGATGCTAAATCTGAGGTACAGCAATTTGATTGCTCAGAGTCATATGGGTGGGAAAGGAGGCAAAGATGTTTTAATATAGCCTTGATAATTTTTAAACAATGCACACTACTTTTCCCATTATTATAATGGGAGAATAGGATATTGGGTTCAAAATTACTGCTTGACGAATAGAGATCTTAGTACAACAAATATTTGCTGATTTTATAATGATGGACAAAGTCATAAAATATGTGAAAGGAAGTTTGCATCATCGCCCCCTTTATCCACAGCTTCACATTTCAAGGTTGCCTCAGTTAACCACATACATTTTTTTTTAATGGAGGTTGCAGCAGGTTTGGAGATGGCCTGGACTCTCATGCATGCTAGGCAAGAGTTCTCCAACTGACCTACAATCCCAGCCCTGCACTTAAAAACATTATATGGAAAATTCCAAATATAAGCAGTGGGTAACTTTTAGATCACTTCAATTATTGTATGTTGCTATCATTGGTTTATCAGATTATCACTATTTACTATTGTTAAACTCTTCCGGCCCCGGGTTTATGAACTAAACTGGACCACAGCATGTGTGCACAGGAAAAAGCTAGGCAAGAGGATGGGGTAGTCTAGGTGGCATCCCCTGAATGAGGGAGGGCCACACTGGTTCCATCCATCCCTCCTAAGATGCTCCTGACATCTGTGTTTACTTCTTGGCCACGCCTCCTGGTTGGATGGTCCTGTAGGATGCAGACTTCCCTCCCTGCTGTTTGAACCCATGTATCAACACACACAAGACAGCAGTAGGTGGTCACTCACTGGCTGAGGTTGTTCTCATCTTCCGGGCCACCTTGGCCTTGGCTTGTCCTTCTACCCCCAGCGCCACGGCAATGATGTTGCCTGCAATGTGAGGGGCGAACTGCATAAGCAAGGCCGTTTTAAGGTTTACAAAGACTTTCCCTCCCACGATGACCTTGACAGACTCGTGAGCATTTTTCTCCATCAGGTAAGCGTAGAGGCGGCACAGGGGCACCCTGCTTCTCATGCAGCTCTCCAGGGTGTACACCTCCTCGCTTGTGCTGTCATCCAGGATGATGATGACCTGGGCCTGATAGAAGGCCTCCTCTGTGTTAGTGCACAGGGAGACACTGTGGAGGACAGGCGACGCCAAGTCCTCGATTTCCATCGCTAGGGTTTGCAAGCAGTCTTCCATCTGCTCCCGGTCAAACAGGGTCAGGCTGATCTTCGTGTCCATCCCAAACACTTCTCCACTTGCCAAGAGGGGAATTATGTGGTAGCACACATGAGCACCTGCACTGGTTAAATGCAAAAGTTGGATGGAAAATGGTTAGGTTTTTTTTGCTCACTTATGCATTTTATTCTTAACAGATATTTCTGCAGGTGCTCCATAGGATGATTCACTATTTTACATGAAAACTCTCACACTTGCACAGATGTGGCTAGGAATCAAAAGTGGAATGACAAAGTCTCACTACTCACTACATCTTGGCATCTGGTGATACCACACAATAAGAATTTGCTGGTGTATTAGATTTTTCAAATGAAAGAGTTCTCTCACATGCAGAAAACAAAACAAAAATAAATAACCAAGCAAACAAAAACGCCTTTCAGATTGTTGTGCTTATGTGCCCATGTTTCTTCATGAAAAGACAAAGATGTATTGTAGTTGAAAGATTTCTCTGGTCCCACCCGGCCCCTGAGGTCCTGCCCAGCCCTGTGGTCCCTCAGTTGCTTATAAAATAATCATTCAGAGGCTTAATATTAATTATCAACTGTATGGCCTATGGCAGGCTTCTTGCTAGCTAGCTCTTTCATCTTAAATTAACCCATTTCTATTAATCTATGTTTTGCCATGTGTTCCGTGGCTTTACCAGTCTGTTGGCATGTTGCTTGTTGGGCAGCAGGCTGGTGTCTCTCTCCCTCTCCTCTCCTTTCTTCTCCTGTCTCTCCAATCTGCAAATACTGCCTAACCTTATTCTGCCTTGCCATTGGCCAAACAGCTTTTTTTTTAAATCAACCATTCAGATCAACACATATTCATAGCATACAGAAAGACATCCCACAGCAACGAATGCTTCAGTTAGCCATTGTCTTTCATACCTTTATCTACAAATGAATGCTTTTATTTGGGGGCAGATTATCTTTCCCACAGTCTCACAAAGAAAAGTCCTTACAGGGATGGCTAGGATAAGCACAGGTTGTGTGTGTGCTCTATCTGACACCAATTGTTCCTGGATCTCCTGTTTCAGTGATGATCAACTGTGAGGAGCTGGAAATTGCATCTGAGAAAGTCTATTGCTCTTGGTGGGCTTGGGGAGGGTACAGTGCTGGTATCCATTTCAGTCCTTTACTTTGGAGAGGGTCATGGGTATGTACGGTCCAATTTCAGAATCTTTTCAGGGTTTGTAGTATCCCATAATTACACACACTTCCTTAAAGCAGGTATACGTTAGGATACTACATGTTGTCAGAAGGACAGTGTGAGCTCCACGGAGGGGGTGGAAGCACAGAGATGGGAAGAGAGGGAGTTGTGAGTGGGGACAAGGAGGAGCACACTTGAGAAGGAGGAAGGAAGAGACTTCAGGGATCTGGGCTGCAGACAGTTCATGAGTGCATGAGGAAGAACCGAGGAAACCAGCAGGTGGGGAAGAGGGAGAGGGCAACCATCAGAGAGGGACGCATGCCAGGAAAGTTTCTTCAGATTGTGTGAAGACATGTATACCTGTAAATCCTAAATCACATGGGGGATGGATGCTGAAGGACAGAGACGCAGAAGCACTTGTATACATGCACCAACCCAGACCTGTGAATACACACACACACACACACACACACACACACACACACACACACGCATCTCGAACCCTGTTTTGGTATTCTTTCATCGTTGAATCAATCCCATCCCAATGTCTTTTCTAAAAATAAAGATCCAGGCTCGTAAATCCTGGGGCTTGACTCTCTCACCTGGCAATCCAGACCTGCAGGGGGCTGATGAGATCTTTCAAAGTTTCTTTCTCCAGCTCTTCTTCTATATGTGTCTGCAGGTTCTCTTTAGCAATGACCATCATAAGGTCGGTTGTCATGCTGGAAGTGACACCATAGTAAAGCTAAACATCAGGAAAGAAAAACTCAACCTCAGGGAAGAGAACATGATCAGACAAAGACTGGAATGGAAAACAGACTGGGAGAAAGAGGATATAATGGCTTCGAAAGCAATGACGTTTGAGCAGATAAGCAATGTAAGCCCCCTACCTGGGCATGCTCCAGGAACTCATTGTACCCTCCCAAAAGCAAGCCCTTGCCTCCACGGTCCAGCAGCTCTCTCCAGATGATGGGGGAGGTACTGTGATCCCACTTGTTCTCCTCACAAATCTCTTCCAGCCACTCCTGTGGGAAAATACTCCAATAAGAGTCATATATTAAATCTGCCTAAGAATTCAGTTCAGTATTATGGGATGTAAACAATGAAGCATCCATTTGTTTTTAATGCTACTAATTGTGCATAATACATTCAGATATATTCAAAGGGTAAATCAGAAACATAGAAAATGGTGAAGAGCTTTGTTGCTCATGCCTTTACTTGTAGCATCGGGGAGGCAGAGGCAGGTGGATCCCGGCCAGTTTGTGAGATCCAGGCCAGCCTGGTCCATATAGCAACTTCCAGGCCAGCCAGGGCCACACAGCAAGACTTCATCTCAATAAAAAAAAAAAATTAAAAACAAATGGCCAACCACCCAACCAAAGAATGAATGGATGAAATAAAGAAAATAGTGATGAGATAAATAACAAGGGATATTCTCCAAATCCAGTGGCCAAATAAAGTGCAATAGCTTACTCCTTTGCTGAAGTGCATGTCTTTAACTTAAAGAGAGGACAGGTATTATGAGTTGGCTGTTTTTAAAAAACACGGATTTTTATTATATATGAGTTATTTATAGTTTTATGACCACATAAATTTTAATACTGCTTTTCAAATCTATGATCATGGTCTTTATGGTTTAGACTGAATTAATGAGCTAAAAGTTATCTGGGGGACTTCTTATCATATTTATCAGAAAGGATTTTAAGTTAGGATTATCTGGTTTGGGTAAACCAAGATTTTCAGTGACAAGATCTGAGAAGCAGCAGGGGACAGCATTCTTATCGGTAAGGTACACTTGAGTAGTCCTAAAGCCCCACAGCTGGAGGCACGTATACTGAGGCCACCTCATAAACAAACTCGATTTCCTGCTGGTGCTGAAGCTGTCCATGCTCTTAGTCCAACCCAAAGCGAGAAGACTGAGATTTCCAACGTGGTCCCTCGAATCACTGCCTGGGGACACACTGGGCGAGGGGAGAAAGTGGTCCACGCTAAAGGACTGTACCAAGGAGGATATGGGACTGTCCTTTCAGCAGCTGGAGGAGTGGGTGGGACTGAATTCTCAGAGTCCTGAATCTGGGGTGGAACATAAAGACGGGCAGGGAGACTCCTTCCGTGGGAATCACGCCTCTGCACTTTTGGGAGGTCCCCAGAGTACAGTGGCAATGTATTGCCTGACTGGTGGTCGGAAGTTTGGAGAAAATGAAGACTCACATAATGTGAAATTGATAAATCTGCCAAGGAAGATAGTAGACAAAGGGGTCAAAGGTTAGTGGAGGGCTGGTGAGATGACTTTGTGGGTGAAGGTGACTGCCACTGAGCCGGACAAACTGAGTTTCATTTCTGGGACCCGCAGAGTTGAGGGATAGAACGGACTCGGCAAATAAATATTCTCTCATCTTCCCTTACATCTCAGCACATTCAGGCCTCACCATAAAATTCACAAATACCTACATTTAATTAATTTAAAAAGGCTCGTGGGTACAGCACGGTGGGAATCAGGATACACTGCTACTCAACTACACTTTGGGGGGCCCGGACAATGCTTCATTCACCAGAGTCACAAGAAATGTACTGGAAAGGGAAGGCACCTTGTAGGACAACCAACTGGAATAATAAGATATGGAAGTACAGAGGATGGGGGAGATGCCCACCAGAGAGCATCTGTTTGAGAGGAATGCTAACCAGCCCCACAGAGGTGATAACTTGGACACGCCTAGGCAAACGGCCTCACAAGAAGTGAAACAACAGTTCAAGAAGGGCCTTTAGTCTTAAAAGCCTAGATAGTTCTTACCATGTTACTGGTCAGTGTGCCGGCAACAAAGACCAGTGCTAGTGGTTGGTAATGGCACCATCCCTTGAGGACATCAACCTGCCTCTGTTTAAAACAGACGACACTGGGTTCTCTCCACAATGTAAAGGAAAATGATTTGTCTAGATTGGAAATCAGCATATGTTCTGGGCAGGGGATGGCCTTTCCTGCTTGGAGTGCTTTTCTCAGAAACCCTGCCTAAGCACTTACAAAATGTTTAACCTGCCACCTCTAGGGTTTGCACACATCTTTGAACCCAAGGGATCACTTTATAAGAGAAGAGGTACAGGGCTGAGCATATCATTAGGGGATACAGTGTCTCTATCATACATCAACAAGCTTGATCGAGGGCCAGGGCAGGCCAGCAAGGCTGTGGACACCAGCTAGAAGACTGACATATGGCAAGAATGGTTCCTCTCCTTCAGGTCATAAAATGTATTATATATCAATGTAGTATTTCCCTTTATTGGGTGGACTACTTAGAATTTGGAAATCAAAGGGCAGAATTAAGAAAGACCTTGTTCACCATCATTCCCAGGCTCCCTCTTGGAGAATTTATGCTTCCCCAAATTTCTTTACTCTAGTCTGTCTGAGTTAGAAGGTTTTAAATTTCCAAAGAGGAACATTTCTATCAGAGGACATAAGAAGAATCTCACCTTTAAGCTATAGTTGACATTGGTCACAGTGAGAAGAGAGACCAGCAGGCAAAGAAAGAAGTTACTGCTGTGGAAGGGTAACTGGGCCTGCTAATCAGAAGAATGTGCAACAGCTACCACCCAGGGTAAAAAATATTCAACATCTAGGTTACCATTTGGGCATCTCTGGTAATGTTCTGCTCAATGTTGACCATACAAGGGGAAGTGTAATAGTCGTGTCTTTCAAAAGGGACGGGGGCTCACGTCCCTTAAGTACGCAGAACTAGGTCATTGCACCTAACGAGTGGCCTAGAGCAGTAGAGGGGGACCTCTAATGGAAGGCAGGAGAGAGAGATGAGTGCCAGTTTGGCTCTGAAACTCTGTGCAATGGGGAATACAGTTCATTAGCAAACCTTCCTTCAATAAAGTCTTCCCAGGGAAAGATCTTGATCTGAATCCCAGTAGAGCTGTTACCAGATGGTGTGAATTTACTTAATGGAGCACATGGATCCGGAGGCACAGTGGGTGGACCTTAGAAGACAGTTGTCAACAGTCCAGGTTCCTTCCCTCTTATAACCAAAGCACATGTGCCCTCAGTCACCAGAGATACTAGAGGCCAAAGGCTTAACTGCTGAATCTCTCTCGAGGACTGACCTCAGCTAAAGAGATTCCCCTTGACTGAGATGAAGCCCCCTTTTCTTGGGGGCAGCCCGCATCAGGCGAGTGGCTGATGCAGGAAGCCCAGCTACCTTTCTCCAACATGGGGGACACCTTGGAAGGGATCCCCACCATGCTTTCCCTGACTCCTGATGTAGCTCCTCCCTTTGTCTACTGCTGCTCCCTCCATCTTCCTTTCCTCTCAGGATGTCCTGGGAGCACTTTCCAGTAAGAATTCAATCTGCAAAATTTCCATCTTGAAGTCTGTTCAGGGGGCGGCACAGCCACAGATAGGAATATCTCAAATAAATAAGTCCTCGAACCATTAGGACTCCGTGTGAAGGAGAAAGAAAAAGTTAAGTAATGAAATACAAACTACCTGTTTTCTTGGTGTGGTCGGAGTGGAGCCAACACATTTATTCCACTTACTGGAGTCTCCTTTGTGCTGTTAGGTATTAGCAAAAAGCCATGTTTTGAGACTGGTAAGTAGGAGCTCATTTTTACTAGTATCCAAATGCCATTAATAGATCATCATCAGAATACAGTCATCATCAGAAGCCAAAAAGATAAACCAGCCAGCATTTAATCAAAGTAGAACACTTTCTTGCATAAGTGCATTTAGCAACTGTAAAGCTTCTTACCTCCCACACATCAGGATGCTGTGTGATTTTAAAAATCCGAAAATCAGGAAGATTCTTCTGTAAGTAGTCTGCCAGGAGTTCTGCCTTAGCATAATATGGGCAGTTTGCTTTCCCTAGAAGAGTTCAAGTTAGCTAAGCTGTCTTTGAACACATACAAATTGCCATGCTGTTATGAGGATTTGCCAGACACTTAGAGAACACACCATGACTATAATATACTTTTATAACAAAAGTACAAAATAATCTTCTGTAACACAGACATCTACTTTTGTTATATTAATAAAAAAATAAGGAACATTTCATAGGCCAGAGTCTTACATAATAAAATTTTGTGGAAAAAGCAATGTTTTAAATATTTACTCTCCTCTAGTATTCTGCTGGACTACATAAGAGACTGCACCATATTATTTAAGCATGACATACTAACAGTGAGCTACTCATTAGAAGCCACTAAGAGTCCAGTGAGACAGCTTAACTGATAAAGACACTTGCCACCAAGCCTAAGGACATGAGTGTGATCTCCAGGAATGCTAGAAGGTGAGAAGCAACTCCTGCAAGTTCTCTTTTAACCTCTGCGTGCAATCCTCCCCCGACCCCGCACAAGTAAAACAAATAAATTAATGTTAAAAAAAAAACAAACCCCAAACACTGGAAGGTAAAGTATGAGGAAAGGAGTGGAAATGTGCTCCCTTTTAGATTTGATGTATGGTCCAGAATTGTGGGCAAGCTGAGGGAGGACCGACGTCTATTTTCCGGCTGGCCTTATTGGAGAGAAACCATGGGTGAGGTATTCAGACAAGTGTATTAGGAGGGATGCAGGGCATGCGGGCATATGTGACCGGCAGAGTGTCTGATGTCCAGTCTGAGGTGCAGGTGCCAAGGGAGAGCTTCAGATGCACATTTTGCCGTGCGGAACACTTAAGAAGTTAAACCGTCCTAGAGAGTCAGGTGGATGTCAGTTTAGGAGGACAGGCTAAGTGCCTGTCCCCAGCCCCACAAATCCCTCAACATGAATCCTTCTCAACACCTCTGTATGGATAAGCCTCTCTGTCCAGTTCAAATCCATTGTTAATTACTTCAAAGCCCCTTTATGGCTCACGTTTAATTATCCTGTCCATTTCCTGGGAAATTAGCTTGTAAAAGCCCTGCACCCAAGATGACCTCAATTACCTGCCTTTTCTGCATCTGGATTCCTTCTGCCCAGACGTCACTGAGAAGATAATGGGGAGATGGATATAAAGAATGGAGAAGTTTCCAAAGGAAAAGGAGTCCACTTGGACTCTGACCACCCCCGCTTTGTCTTCTCAGAAGCCTTGCTCAACAAATTATTCCCATCCCATTAGACGCTTAGTTATGTTTCTAGTGTCTCCTCTCAAGCATATTTTAATGCATTTAACTAAACTTCAGTTCCTCCTTCCTAATCAACAAAAAGTCCACGTCTCCTCTCCCCGGACATTGCTTTCCATGTGCCGCTTTCTGTTATTTTTATTTATTTGATTTTTTTTTTTTTTTTGGAGACAGGGGTCCTCTGTGTAGTTTTGGTACCTGTCCTGGATCTCGCTCTGTAGTCCAGGCTGGCCTCGAACTCACAGAGATCCGCCTGGCTCTGCCTCCTGAATGCTGGGATTAAAGGCATGCACCACCACCGCCTGGCCCTATGTGCCCCTTTTTATTAAAACAATCTTTTAAAAATCTTCTGTCCTTGCCACCCTCGGCTCTTATATTTTCATTCATTTATTATTCCACTATAATATAGCATCTCTCACAATTTCCCAGAAGGAAACTGTACTAAATATAAATTATGAATTTTTGTATTAATTATATTTTTCTATGGTATACAATATAATATGCAATGTAAAATATATTTTATATTAATTATATTAAATATAAGTTAAATATAAACAAGTAAAGACCTTGAGGTCCTTAAAACAATGAGTAATTTTTGATTCTTTCTCCTTGACCCTGGTAGCGTTTATTACTCTTGTTTCCACTTCCTGTGGAGTAAATCCTGGAGAGCATCACTATGGTGGGATATTCTGCAGGTTTTCTTTCTAACTCTCTGGCCAGTCTTTTCTATGCTTTGTAAGTTCCCATTTCCTCATCAATCCATGAAAAGGAACCATTCTGCAAGGCACATAATTTCATGCCTTATCTGCATATTTTTCTGGCCAAACTCCTTATTTTCAGCCAGCAATCTGTATTCCTAACCGAGCACAGTGTCTTATCAAGATGCCTACACTTTCCTGAGTTCTACCATCTCTTTCTGAATGGGCACTGGGCAGTATAAGCTTGGATTCTGTTCTGAAACGACTAAGGTAATACCATCGTGTTCCAACTCCATTTTGGGTTTGCTTAAACAGTTCTCAGACCTCCATTTTCACCAACCCCCATAGTTGTGTCTGCCTTGGCAACACATTTGAAATTTGTATGGCCTTGACCATGTTCTGGATGTATTAACCAAAACAATTAAAGTTAGATAAAGTAACTAAAGAAGATGTGATTTAAAAATAGTTGTCATGCTATGTATGAAATAATTACTAAGCGTTGCCAGGAATGAACTTTTCAAGGATACACTGACCCTTACCTAACTTCGAGGTAAATTATGGTCTTTGTAATTTTTGCTTTTAAAAATGCCATACCCCTTAGCTTGGGCACCAGGAGACTTTTCAGAGACATGAGCCCACTCTTGTTCTAGCCATTAATAAAAGAACTAAAAACTTTAATTGGCTTAACCAGTGCATTGTGAATAATTATCTCATGTGGGTCATTTCAATTCCACATCTCCTACCAAAAAGGTAGAAGAGTCCTACATTCTAGAGCATTTGTGTGTGATGATGTATTGTGTACCCTAATAAACTTGCCTGAAGATCAGAGGACAGAGCCAGCCACTAGATTAAACATAGAGGTCAGGCAGTGGTGGCACACATTGTTAATCCCAGCACTTGAGATCTCATGCCTTTGCTTGGGAAGCACACATACCTTTAATCCCAGGAAGTAATATGGCAGGGCAGAGAAAGGTATATAAGGCGTGAGGAAACAGGAACTCATTCTCTTTAGGCTGAGGATTTCATAGAGGTAAGAACTAGTGGCTGGCTGCTCTGCTTCTTTGATCTTTCGGCTTTCACCCTGATATCTGGCTCTGGTTTTTTTTTAAATCATAAGACCTTTAACATTCGAACAACAATTATGTCCAGCTCCTTATTTAAGAATATTAAGCGTAGTCGGGTATAGTTGTATACCTTTAATCCCAGCACTACAGGGGAAGAAACTGGTAGATCTCTGTGAATTTGAGCCCAGCCTGGCCTACATAGTCATGTTCAAATCAGCCTGGGCTAAAAAGTGAGACTTTGTCTCAAAAAAAGAGAGGAAATACTATGAGTATCTAGATTATTAAACTTATTCTTCTGATGAAGGTTTTTCAAATGACCCTATCTACCTGATTATCCACTGCTTAGGCGTATAACTTTCCCTTTATTTCCTGAACTCACTTAGTGAATTAGACATCTTACATCTTGTTCCACACATTCTGTCTCTCAGATCATTCCCTAGTCCATTTATTTTTCTCTGTTCACATTGACCACAATGCTAAAGCAGTTGCTTCCTGCACTACATAGCTCCAGTCTCCTAACTGGTCTCTTGTTGCATCCTTAACACTCAGGTAAGATAAAAACTTCATTGCTTTATCTCCTTAAAAAAAAAAAAAAGAAACAACTTTCCAGGTACTTTGGCCAAAGTCTAAACCACTGAATGTGGCTCAGGAGAATCTGCACTCTCTCCCTCTGCCTTCAGCTTAGGACACTGTCCCTTGCACCCTTTCATCCAGTCCTGTTAGACTCATTTCAATTGCATGCTTACCAAATACTCTCAATTATCACCAAATTTGCCTATGATTTCCAGCAAGACCTAGAGACTGTGACTGTGGCTTCGTGGTTTCCTGGCATCTCCACCACCAAGTGCTCTCAGATGTTATGGAAGATTCCTCCACACTGTGTGAAGATATGTCCCTGTGGTTGATTTAATAAAAATCTAAATGGCAAATCGCTAGGCAGGAGGAATAGCAGGGACATCTGGACAAAGAGAGCTCTGGGAAGAAGAAAGGCAGTGTTGAGAGCCAGATGCAGGAGAAGCAGGATGGGAATAATGGAGGTAAGGTACCAAGTGCGTGGAAGAACGTAGATTAAAATATATGGCTTAGTTTAAGTTATACGAGCTAGTTGGAAACAAGCCTAATTCATAATAAATTTCTGTGTCATTTTGTGGGGTGGAGTGTGCTGGTGGGACAGAGAAAGACTTGTTACACTCAGAAAAGCAAGTTTTCCAAGTTAGTGCCTGAATGCATTGGGTTTCCATATACAACCATACACCGTCTTTGTAATAGTCACACACTCTAGCTCTGCTCCCTGTTATCCACACCTAGATTGTTCTGTTTATTCGTGCATCTTCTCTGCTTTCTAACTCTTATTGTTCTGGTATCTGCTTAGCCACCTCTCCCTCTGCAAGCCCTTGCCTAGTGAGGCCGTCTGCCACCTTTCCTTCTAGAACACTGTTACTGTTACATCCAGCAGGCCCTGAAACTTGTCTGTTGTCTTCCCACCATCCAGTTTTCTAGTGCTAAAAAGATTTCTCTGGATGAGTAGTGAAGCAAAAAAAGTACTTCCACAGAGATGGTAAATGCCAATTGTGTTCAGTGTAACCAAGAAGCCAACTTGGAACAGGGTCCCAGACCTCAGCACGACTAACTCTGTGATGGACCATTAAGGCTGTAAAACTCAGCAGGTAGACAGCACCACCTGCCAAAATGAAAACAAAGGCCCAATCCATCAAAGTCCATATAGTTCTGGGAAAGTCTCAAAATGTACTAATCTTGCTTCTTGGTTTCTGGAGTTCTGCTTCTGGCTAACTGTTGTTGTTCACTGAAGTGTGTCAACCCAGAACATGGATTTTGTGCTTAAAAGGTCACCCCAAGAAAGGCTCAGGGATACCCTGGGATCCAGAACACCTGGTGTAGTTGCGGGTTAGCTAATAAAAGACTTTCTGTTGGCTTGAACCCAAGTCCGAGCAGTCTTCTCTGGTGACAAACTAAGACAAAGACTGAACAGCTTACCCAAGAGATGGTTGGTGATGGTGGTAAAACAATAGACAAGTTTCAGTTTGCCTATGGAGGCAAAAGTAGAAGCCAGAGGGGGTGGAATGAAGGGCTAGAGACAGAACAGCAGTGAGAAGGGAGCAAGCAGACACAGTAAGTGGGTTGTTGCCTCTAGCTGCCGAGATGACCTTTTAAAAATGCAAACCCATTGTCACTATTTTTGCTTAAATTCTTTCAATGATTCTTCATTGTGTTCAAGATTTAGTTCAAACCTTTTTTCCCCCTAAGTGTTTGTAAGATACAAGAGTCTAGTTTCTATTTTGTAAGTCTAACCCCAGGTCCCGCCATGTTCCCACATCCAGTTCCTCTGTTAAGCTCTTCTAGCCTTTGTCTTTATCTGGGATGGTTCCTTTAACAGTTTCTCTACTTAAGCTTCTTGTGTCCATCTCTTCTCTATCCCACATCCCCACGTTAGGCGTCTATTCGCACAGAGGCCTGTGCAACACTCTCTCATTACATTAACACCAGCAGATCAAAGTAATTCTTTATATGTTTTGTACCCCCGAAGGAATTAAAACTCGCCAAGGGCAGAGATGAAAATTTTCCCCACTGCGTCCCCGGTGCTCATCAGAGTTCAGAGTTTGTCACACCGCCACCGTCTAACGCGCATGTTGGAAGGAATATCTAGAAAGCCTGAGGGGATCCGTCAGAGGATGGGGCTGCAGAAGAGAAGCCCGTTAATAAGGCTGACTAACGGCCACGGGAAACGCTCTGTGGGCGCCCTGGAGAAGAACTCACCCGCGATCACGAATTTGGCCATGATCTCTAGCAAGGCCAAGAGACTGGGAACCGACCACGGCGTCGCGGTTTCCTGGCAACCGCGCAGGCGCTCTCAGAAGCTGCCGCACCGCCCGAGGCAAGAAGTTCAAAGTTACTTCTTGAATGGGTTGAGTTTATGGAAACAACTATCCATTATCTTTATAAGCTCCGTGGTCTTCTACGGCCTTCGGCTCTGTCTCTTCACCCGAGAAGAGAAACTATTTTCCCGACAGTTTCCCCTCCTCTTCGCGCGGCTGCCTACGGCCGCCGCGAACCTAGGCTTTTTGACCCGTACAGGAATCCGTAGAATGTCACCGGCCGCGCCGCTTTGGGCGGAAGTGTCATGGCTGCGCCTGTGTGCGGCCACGGGGTTCTGTCCCAAGGTGAGTGAGTGGCGAGCATCAGCGGAATCGTGGGCGGTATCGTGAGTAGTCCTTTTATGGGGTGGAGGGAAGTTTGAGCAGTGTCTTCGGTCTTAAGTTTAGGCTGGTGTGTTGATGCTGGGTGGCCCAGTGGAGGAAAGACGGGGGCTCCGGGACTTGATGAGGCTGGCTGATTGGAGCTTCTTAAGCACGGAGAACATGGTTTTTATTTAGTTTGTTTTGTTTGTTTGTTTTTCGAGACAAGGTTTCTCTGTGTAGCTTTGCGCCTTTCCTGGAACTCACTCTGTAGACCAGGCTGGCCTCGAACTCAGAGATCCGCCGGCCTCTGCCTCCCCAGCGCTGGGATTAAAGGGGTGCGCCACCACCGCCCTGGCCGTTTTCCTTTTTTTTTTTTCTTCTTCTTTACCTAAGCAAGGCCTCCTGTCTAAGTGCATTTTCTTAACGGTTTAGTTTTGGCCATTGCTAGATCATTTGGTTGAAAGTGTCCGCCGATGATACTGTTTTCAACGGAGGCCTCCAAAGTAGTGTTAACAAAATTGCCCTCAGCAGAGGAAGATTTATTGAACACCTACACGGGAAATCATCATCATCATCAATCATCATTATTACTTTATACCACAACTGCTAAAGTGACTGAGCTGGGTACTTTATAACGATGTTCACATTGGAATGAAAGTGGAAGAAACATATTGGGATATAAACATATTGGGATATAGTTTTACCATTTTAATAGGAAGCTCAATTGGCTCATAGGTACCCATTGCAAGCTCCTGTTAGATGCGTTTCCCGTATTTAATCAACAGTTTTAACTTTTTTTCCTTTCATCCACCCATCCCCTACAGGATTGTCCACAGCATGCGCTCTCTCTTAGGAAGAAGTTAAGCTTTGTTGCATCTTGAGTATTTGAAAGTGTTGCCAGTGGAGAGCAAAATGAATAACAAAGCACATTCCTTGTTATGGAACCTCAGACAACTGAGTACCTCGCTTCCAAGAAGCAGAGTCTTGAGGATCTATCCTCTGGGATTTGGCAGACCAGAAGTTGTTCATTCACAGTGGAACCCAAGAAACGGTCTGCTAACTGGTTTTGATGAGGGACTGCGACCGTCTGTTAGATACCTCTCTCAGGGTATTTCGAAATCGGTTGATGGTTGTACTCAAACTAAAGGCATAAGCCATGCAGCTGTCTTTAAATGTGACAGAGTACTTTGTCCTAGAAGATTTTCCTCTGATTCAGAACATTCTCTTGTCTCTGATGGGACATCTGATCGTGTTTTAATGGAAGTAAACTTCCCTCCTACCTCCAGTGAAGATGTGCTCACCAGGAAAGCGAGACCAACCCCTGTGAATCATAAAAAGCTGGCCCAGGAGTGTAACTCTTTGAGCGATGTGCTGGATACATTTTCAAAAGCACCTACGTTCCCTGGCAGTAGCTATTTCTTAGCGATGTGGACAATTGCCAAAAGGGTATCTGAGGACAAGCGGCGCTTTGAAATACAGCTGATGTTCAGCCACCCCGCCTTTAGCCAGCTGTGTGAGCAGATGATGAGAGAAGCCAAGATCATGCACTATGACCACCTTCTGTTCAGTCTTAATGCTATAGTGAAGCTTGGCATCCCTCAGAACACTCTTATGGTACAGACGCTGCTGAGGACAATCCAGGTAAGTCAAAAGGAGACTCAAGTGTGGCTTTACTGTGTTTAACATACTGTGGAGGAGTCAGGGAAAGGAGACGTGTATCGCTTTCTTAAAAGAGACCATCAGTGGAATATAATTTTTGTGCATTTCTGCGTTATATATTGTATGCCTAGGAGGCCTTAAGTTAGACCATTTCTTTTGATTTGGAAATCTGAAATCCCGCCCCACTTGCCTTCTCTAGGGTTAAGTGGGAATGAAGAAGCTAAAATGGGAGAGATGAAAGATGTTGGACAGTTGAGGGGAAAGGGACTGGAAAGGAGGTGACCTAGCAGTTTCCTTACATAATGTTAATCCTCTCACCGGCTCTGAAGACTAGGAAGCAGATTCAGTGATCTCAAGCTGCTTGGCTAACAGCTAGTGGGCTTCTTGATTCACACAGTGGATATATGTTGGGTGCCAGCCAACCACAGGTTGGTACCACAGGTTTATGCCTAGTGGAGTTTTATTTGCCCAGGAAGCACAGTAGGCCATTGGGGAAATTTTAAGCAAGGGATTGACATGCTCAAGTTTGGATTTTTAATTTCTTCTCTTTTTGGTTTTTCAAGACAGGGTTTCTCTTGGTAGCTTTTGGAGCCTGTCCTAGAACTCGCTCTGTAGACAAGGCTGTCCTCGAACTCACAGAGACCTGCCTGCCTCTGCCTCCTGAGTGCTGGGATTAAAGGTGTGCGCCACCACCGCCCAGCTGGATTTTCAATTTCAAACAAGGGTGTCAGTGTCTTGCTTGATGTCACTTATCTGGCACCAGATACGAAGAAGAATGGCTATGTCAGACTCCTAAGCTCAATAATTAAGTATCTTAAAGTACATGAATTCCCCGGAGATAGTGTATCACATACTCTGTTTCACTGGAATTCATGAATTGACTCTGTAGGTATATGAGTTTTTAATGTTTTTATGTAAACTGAATGCATACGTCCTCAAGCAAGAACTTTTAAATTGTGTGGTTTTGTTTGGTGGGCACTGTATTGGTTTCTTATGTGGTCATTTAAAATGATTGTTAGGATTCACTTTTCACAGACAGTGATGCAGTTATGTACTAGACCTTGGACAGGCGTTCACAACTGTGTAGCATCCTCACTGGTAACATAGTTGGAGTCAGAAAACCTGCATGTGATTCTGCCTCCGTAATGTGTGTGGGCGTCATAAAGACATTTAGCCAGAGGTGAAAGGGCAGTGTGCTGTCAGTCATTTGAGTCAGGTAGTATTGGTGAAATTATTAAGGCCACTCCACGTAGTTAAAAGGAAGATTTATTTAGTGGGTAACTTACAAATGAAGGCATAGGTAGGTCGTGGGGTCTGGGGAAGGTGTATCACAGTCCACTGGGGTTCTCTGGAGCTCTGCTCGGTCAACCTCCACCATCCAGGGTCCAGGAACAGAGAGAGCTGGCCCATCCGGATCTCGGGTTTTCAGCGTCCTCTCTCAGCCCCGCCTTGTAGGTGTGACAGTTACCGAAACCTCAGTGGGGCTTGGAACTTCCAGATCAAAGCTGGAATGGCTACCCACTACAAGGTAGTCCGACTTTTCAAAGCAGGTGTTGTGGGGTATATACATTATTAAGGAAACTCTCGGGAATAAAACCATCCTCTCCTCCTTCCAACTTTATCCTCTTTAAACTGTCCACCAGTTCTGACTCAAAGCTTTGTAAGTAATGATGAGTTGTACCGCTTTAGCAACGAGCAAAAGGCTTCCTCAACTCTGCTCCTACTCTTAGGAGATGAGTTGAGGTTGGATTGTAGAGCGCTAGAGAAGCTGTGTCAGCACTGTTCTCTCTCCAGATCACCCCTGTCATTTCTGGACTAAACTAGCACCCCAACTGAGACCCAGACAGTGGTGGTAAAATGCAGTGAGCCATGCAAATAAAAAGGTTCACAGGGCAGGTGTAGCATGGTGCTCAGGAAAGGCTGTGTGGAAATTGTAAGGACACAGTTGTCTAGGGTTCATGTATGGGAGCAATTGACCCGTACACTTTAGTAGCTCTTCTGTTGTTCTTCCATACTGTCCCCATGGTGGTTTCGGGGCCCATGAAGAGGTAGAATGATGTTTGATGCAAGTTATTTCACAAGCAGAGGAATATAATCAATATCAAATGGATTTCCGATGATGGATAAGAAAGGGTTGGTGTGGAGAGATGGCTCAGTGGTTGGGAGCACTGACTGCTCTTCCAGAGGACCAGAGTTCAACTCCCAGCACCCACACACACCTGTCTGTAACTCCAGCTCCAGGGGACCCAACACCCCCCCTACACACACACTTTAATGTAAACACCAGTGCACATTAAATTAAATTAAACAAAAATAAATGAAATTTTTTAAAAAAGAAAGTGTCAGTGTTTAAAAGGTTATGTGTCTGTTATTTGGAAAAGTCACTGAATTGTCACATCTTATTTCCCGAATAGGTGTGTGTTGTGGACTTCGTGAAATCCTGGTCTGGTACTTAGGCCTTTGAAAGTGTGAGTTCAGAGGTTTTGCCTGGGGAAGCTGGGACACATCTCATCACCTCTGGTGTATTTGCAATTGTATTTTAACAGGAGCGCATCAATGAGTGTGACGAGAGGTGTCTTTCAATTTTGTCAACTGTTTTAGGGACGTTGGAGCCCTGCATGAATGTGAATGCACTTCAAGAAGGGTTTCGGTAAGAGCCCCTAGCTTCCTTCACATGGTTTTCTCTGTGGCCCTTACATGGGGAATTAAAAAGCCCAACAAAAATTGAATTCCTTTTTTGGGAGGCACTGGTAAGGTAGGCATTGGTGGTAGTTAATACTTTATTAAACTTAAAATTCCAATTCTGGATGATGTAAAACTGAAGATAGTACTTTGTAAAGGATCTTTTTATAAAAAGATGTAGGTAATATTGAAATTAGTTTTTCTTAGACTCTAGTACTGATGTAAAGTTGGGGGAAAACTGACATGTATACTCAGTTCAGAATAGTTACTTGGGTACTGTAGGGATGACGTTATACTGGTTTATTTTAAAACAATATAAAATTGTACAACTGGTCTGATGTCACAGATTAGGTAGGGAAGGTTATAAGGATACCTTCAATCTGATGCGATTTGATCATTAATAAAGACAGTACAGTAATGTAAGAGGAAATATCCTAGAATGATGTAGAGCCTTCTCTAACTGCTTACAACCTCTTGGGCAGGTAGACCACATCTGTGGATTTCATATTCCTGGCCTATTCCAAGTAGGGGCTGGACCAAATGAAATATTCAGATTTCTGGTATGGATTTTACGATTATCCCATTTCTTGTGTTTAATGACAGAATCCTAGTTGATCAGCAAGTTTGGAAGATAGAACATATCTTCACATTACAAAGAGTGATGAAGTGTATCGGGAAAGACACACCATTTTCTCTTAAGAAGAAATTGGAGGTAAACACCTGGCTTTTCTCTAGTGGATGGAATTTGAAAAAACTGTCCTTTGACCTGTCACTGCCTAAAGTTAGTTTTGAAGGAGGACATGGCTTTGCTTTTGGGTTTAGCTTTGCTGAAATGAATGAAGACATCCATCTGTGTGTGCAAACATACCTGTGTGTATGCATATCTACTTCTGTCTTTGTCTATCACCTTTCTTAAGCCTCATGCTGTTTCTTCAGCATTACATTTTCCACAGATGATAATTGAATGCAAGTTTGTTTTTCTGTAGATGAGAGCCGTGAAGGAGCTGGACAGATTTTCTGTCTTGAATAGCCAGCACATGTTTGAAGTACTAGCTGCCATGGATCACCGCTCTGTTGTCCTTCTGAATGAATGCAGTAAGGCGGTCATAGGTAAGGGGGCTTTTTCTATGTGATCTGCCATATCTGACCCGTTACATGTTCTGAAATCTTGGCTCTTATGATGCAGAACTGATGGTTGGTTACGTATAAATTTTATTTTTGGCCATAGTTTTGTTTTTCTTCTAAATACAGTGTTGTTTTTATCCTGAAGAAGATATTGAGTGACTTGAATCTTATGTTCAAAACCATCCGGTAATGCTTGTGTATTCAATTCATTCTTAAAGATAATATCCACGGGTGTCCTTTTAAAGTCTTGATCAGCATACTGCAGTCCTGTAGAGACCTCCGGTACCAAAATGAAGATCTCTTCAAGAGCATAGCAGATTATGTGACTACAACTTTTGAAATTTGGAAGTTGAAACAAGTGAGTTTCAGTTGGGGATATCCCAGAGAAACTTTAAGGAAGCTTGTTCGTTCGTTCGTTTCAAATGTTTCTCTGCTTAGAGAGGTCATGATGTCAGAATATTCCAGTGCTATGCATTGAGAAAGTAGACTGTCTGAGGTCAGTTTTCTATCTGAAAGAAGAACTTCATTGTCTTCTGTTTGGTTATCAAAGGGTTAAATGGTAGGAGGGCTAACTATTTAGATTTGTGGATCCTATTTTCTTGTTAGCTTTGAATAATAAAAAATGGGTCTGACTAATAACGTATGACAGGTTATGGGTTTTGAAGAGTGAAATGTTATTACTTTATGATCTTGTCTGTTGTTTTCTTTGGAGTCACAGCCTCTCAGGAACCATGTTTAACAATCCAGATGTCTCAATAAAGCAGTGTGTGAGCCTTGCTTTTTCTAGTGAAGTAGGTGGAGGCTCAGGTAGATCAGTGGGTTCAGTTGGGTAAGAGAGTAAGGTGAATTTTGAATTTATTAGGAAAATTGAGTTCAAAGACAGTAATTCTTACGGTAAGTATTACCCAGCAGGAAACTGGAAATGAAATTTATCTTAATCATGATATTTCACTTCCGTAAATTAGATAAGACGTGTTTGAGTTACAAAAATGAATTTTGTTTGATAATGAAATGGAATACTGTATATAATAATGTTTAAAAAATTAAAAAGACAAGGAAGTATAGGAAAAATATTTGGACCATATTAGGGTTAAGGTTCAGGCAATCCAGCTGGGCATGGTGGCACACATCTGTGATCCCACCCAGCTTCTCATGAGGCTGAGGCTGGAGGATTGAGAGCTCAAGCCAGCCTGTGGGTAAAGGACAAATGTTTCAGTTATCCTGTGTATGAGAATCTAGGCAGTCTTTAGAAGTGGGAGCAGTTCCAAATGGTCATCTTAAGAACTTCAGAAAAGGCACAGTTTAAAGTAACATTCAGATCTGTTGTATGAAAAATGAGTAAGGAAGGATCTTTTTGTTTTGTTTTTTTGAGACAGTTTCTCTGTGTAGCCCTTGCTGTCCGGAAACTCACTCTGTAGACCAGGCTGGCCTCTGACTCCTGAATGCTGGGATTAAAGGCGTGTGCCAACACTGCCCAGCTAAGAAAGATGTTAATTGAGGTGTGGAGATCATTCTATGTCTTGGTTCTCATCTTCGAAAGAGATTGCTCATTAAGTTGATATCTGATTAAAGAACAAAAAGAATATATAATTATTCCATTTGGGGTAGTATTTTGCTGCTTAAGTTCTTTGAGATTTAAAAACTTCGAGTAGCATATTGTAGCTGTTGAGTAACTCCCCCTCCCTTCTATATTTAAGGTTATCTTTCTCCTCATGTTATTTGAAAACCTTGGTTTTCAACCTCCTGAATTAATGGACAAGCTTATGGAGAAAGTAGTGGAGGACCCTGGGTCTCTAAACATGAAGAACATTGTTTCCATCCTTCACGTGTGTTCTTCTCTCAATCACATCCACAGAGGCCAGAACAGAGAGTACGTACCGCTTTCCTTTCCATCGTCACATGACGTGCTGTGGAAATGATTGCACATGCCAGGCTTACCGCATTAGGAAGCGTGACTGTGTTCCCAGCGGCCACCGTGTCTAGAAGTGTGCTGCATCTATTGATAGAGTTGGGTAGAGTCGCGTCGGCGTGGTCCCTTGTTTGCTTGTTCTTTGTGGTGCAGTTGTTCATTCCTTAGAGGAGTTTTCATTTGGAGCTTGTCCAAGTTTCCCTATGAACTCCTAAATTATTTGTCCTTTTTAACTTTATCAAAAAGTTGGGAAATGTCTCTTTAAAATGAATTGTTGTGTTAAGGGTTCTTGACAAGAGAAATGCTTTCCTAGCGACTGCAAGTGGACAGTACAGTGTGGCTGACTGCTGGCTTAGCACAGCTGTCTGGGGCTGCATCCTCCTCCGTGTTTGAACCTTCCCTGCTGAACAGCACCCCTCTCTTTTCCCCTCTCTCCTTCCCCCTCACATTTATTTTACTGTTCCTCAATTTGGAATATGGGTTAATGTGGCCATCTAGACAGGCTTCTTCACTTAACACAGTGTCTTCCAAGTTCATTTGTATCATATCATATGGAAGGATTTGTCTCCTTTTAAAGATTAAATAATATTCCAGTTGTATATTTATACCATGTTTTATTTATTCATCTCTTGATGGACATTTAGGTTGTTAGCATATGTTGACTTTTGTATTGAATGTTAGGAGTGTACATATCTGGTTGAGATCCTGAGTTTAATTCTTGTAAATCAAAATGTACTTGGAAAACTTGCTGTGGTAGCCATGCCTATAATCCCAGCACTTGGAAAGTTGGGGCAAGAGGATGGCTGTGAGTCAGAGGCAAGCTTAGGCTACAGAATGAGATTCTTGTTTCAAAACCTAAAACAAACAAAAGAGAGAGAGAGAGAAAGAGAGAAAGAAATATTCCTGAATGTGAGATCAAGAGACCATATGGTAGTCCTCTTATTTTTTTATATTTGGGTTTCTATTTTTTGAGGAATCCTCCCTGATTTATTTAGTTTCATCCCAGTAGTGTGCACAATGTGGGAGGGCTGTTCCCCAGTGTTGATCACCGTGTGGTGTGGGAGGGCTGTTCCCCAGTGTTGATCACAGTGTGGGAGGGCTGTTCCCCAGTGTTGATCACCGTGTGGTGTGGAGGGCTGTTCCCCAGTGTTGATCACAGTGTGGACGGGCTGTTCCCCAGTGTTGATCACCGTGTGGTGTGGACGGGCTGTTCCCCAGTGTTGATCACCGTGTGGTGTGGAAGGTCTGTTCCTCTCACAGTGTGCATTGTGTGGTGTGGGCTAGCTCTGACTGCTCCACGTCTCCTTGTCCTGCCTTTGAGGCCATCCTAACAGGTGCAGGGCACAGCTCTTGGTGGTCTGGGTTGCATTGCCGACCGTTGGTTGTGCTGAGCATCCTTCCTTACTGCAGTGCACTGTGTGTCTGTTATGGAGATGCAGCTGTCCTGTCTTCTGGCCTTTCCGATCATGTCTTACGCTCTTCATTGCAGGCATTGCTTCTGTGTTTTGGATGGTGGTCCCCTGTTGGGTATGCAGTTTGCAAGTGTTTTCTACCCTTCTTTGATTGTGTCGACTGCTTCATTTGCATAGCAGCAGAATTGTAGCTTCCTGTTGTCCCCTTGACTATTTCTGCTTTTGTTGACTGTATTTTTTATATCATAGTCAAAAGTCATTGTTCTACACAATGTCATAAAAATAAAGCTTTCCCATATATTTTCCTTGTAGGAGTTTTAGGAGTTCAGGTCTTATACTTACTCATTTTTAAGTTGATTTTTGTGTGAAGTGTAAGACAGAGGTTTAATTTTATTCTTTTTAGGCACATAACCAGTTTTTCCAGCACTGTTGTAGAGACTGCCCTTTCTCCATTGTGTGTTCTTGGTGCCTTGCTTCTTTTTCTGCAGAACTGCTTTTTCTGAAGTTATTGTAGCTTTGTGATATGTTCTGAAGCAGAAAGCTGCTGTAGTGCCCGCCTAGTTCTTTCTTTCCAAGACTGCTAAGGGATTCAGGCAATTTGGTTTCCATATGAATTTCAGGATCACTGTTTTGTTTGTTGGGTAAAGAAATGCTATTGGGAATTTGATAGAGATTGCACTGAATCACTGAGTCACTACACATAATGTGGACACTTTAACAATGGTGGCTTCCAGTCTGTGGGTGAGCGGTGTCTTCCCATGTTTTATTTGTATCATCTTGAATTTCTTTAACCTGTGTTTTATAGTTTGCAGGGTGTGAGTCTCTTACCTCCTTGGTTAGGTTATTCCTGTGGAGTTATTCTTTTTGATGATATTATAAAGGAGATTAGATAGCTCATTAGTGTAGAGAAATGAAGCAGATGTGACTTCTCTGCTTTGAATCTTATTTATTTCCTTTACCTTTTCCTATATCATTATTTATGGAGCTAATTTTATTTTTATTTATTTATTTATTTCACCATAAGCTAGAATTTCTAGTACTATATTAAATAGAAGTGGGCAAGAGGAGGCATTCTTGCCTTATTTCTGAGTTTTTCACCATTTAATATGCTGCTGACTATATGAGCTTTTCACATATGGCTTTATTATATACCAAATGTATGGAAAACTTTTATCACAAAAGGTTTTGTGTTTCTCAGATGCATTTCTTCATGTATTAAGGTAATGGTGTGATTTTCTTCTCACCCTTCTGTGAATGTGGCTTATAGCATTCATTGATTGCGTGTGCTGAGCTACCTGGGTGTCACTCGTTTGTGGTATATCTGTGATCCTTTTTCATGATATTGAATTTGGTTTGCTCTTTTGTTGTTCCATGTAGCATGGTTGCCTAGCTTTGGTGTGAAGATAATGTTCATCTTGTAAATTTAGAAATCTTCTCTCTTCTGTAGATATTTGGATGAGTTTAAGAGGGTTGTGTTAACTTAGTTATTCTCCTTCTCAATATTTGGTAGAATTCATCAGTGAAGTACTCTGGTCCTGGACGTTTTCATTGTTGAGAGGTTTTTTTTTTTTTTTTTGCCAATTATGTGTGTGAATATTTTGCCTGCATGTATGTATGTGTACTACTCTCCAGATTTTTTTGTGAGGTTTTTGATAGCTGATTCAATCTCTGTATTCATTGTTGGTCTATTTTGATTTTCTTTTTCTTCATTGTTTAGTCATTGATTGCATATGAATTTATTTCCTCTTGGCTACCAATTTGTTAGCAAACATTTTTTTCATAATATTTTATTAGGTTCCTTTTATTATTGTGTGTGTGTCAGGGGAGAGAGGCTGAACATGTACAGACTTTATTGTTATTTTTCTGTGAAAGTATCACAGCTAATTATGTAGAATTTGCATTGTATTAGATATTATACATAACTGAAAGATGGTTTAGAGTATACAGGACGATGTACAAAGGTTACATACATCTTTTTTTAACTTGAGATCACTATGTAGCCCATGCTGGCCTTGAAGGTTTGACCTTCCCACCTCAGCCTCCCAAATGTCAGGGATTATAGATGTGCTCCCCCAAATGCCTAGTCTGGGGTACTGGGGATTGAACCTGTGGCTTCAGGCCTGGTAAGCGTTGTACCAACTAAGTGACAGCCCCAGCCCCTTTTGTTATCTCTGTGGTGTTAGTGGTATTGTCTTGTCTCTCATTTCTGCTTTTCAGATTACTGTCTTTCCCCCACTAGTTTAGGTATGGGTTTGCCTCTTCCGTTGATCATTCCTTCTGGTTCATATTTGTTTCTCTTTAAATCTTCATTACTTTCTTCCTCTACTAACTCTGGGTTTGGTTTGTTCTTTTTCTAGTTTCTTTCTTTTAGAGATTTATTTACTTTCATTTTATGTGTATGGGTATTTTGTCTGTGCATATGTGTATCTAATATTACATGTGTGCCTGGTGCCTGTGGAGGTCAGAAAAAGAAATTGGATCCTGGAACTGGAGATACAGACAGCTGTGAGCTGCCGTGTGGGTGCTGAGAACAGAACTCAGGAGCTGCTGAGCCATCTTCCAGCCTCTTTTTCTAGTTTTTTGAGGTATAAATTAAGGTTGTTGTTGATTTGAAATATTCTTTTTAAAGATAGCATTTATCATTGCAAACTTCCCTATAGGTGCTGCTTTTTCTGAATAGTGTTATTTTTGGTGTGCTGTGGCTTTGTTTGAATTTATTTTTATAATTTTGTGTTTGATTTCTTCTGTGGCCCACTAGTTGTTCAAGAGTATGTTGAATAATTTCACCTTTATGAATTTTCCAGTTTTTCATTTGTTAGTTATTTCCAGCTTGCCTTGTTGTAGTGTAAACTGATACTGGCAAGATTTTATACTTTCTTAAATGTGTTAGCTTTGTTGGGCACTTGTACACAATTTGTCCTGCGTGTGCTTAAGAAGAGAGTGTGTTTTGATGCTGTCAAGTGGGTGGTCTTTGTCTGCACTGTCATTTTGGGTGTGGTATTGTTCGGGTTCTGTCTTAATTTCTGCATTGATGATTATTGAACGAAGGGGAAGAGCTCTTCTATTACTGTACTGGTGTCTGTCCATAAGATCTCAGATTTCGCTCTAGGTATGTTTCCTGATGTCGAACCCTTATGCATTTGTGAACTGTCCCATTTCCATGATTCATTGACTCTTCTAATAGAATGACTGTCTTTGTCTTTTGTGACAGTTTTTGACTTAAACATCTCTCTTTTTTTTTTTTTTTTTTTGATGTAAATATGACCACCCCTGGTCTTGGATCACCATTTGCTTGTATTGTCTTCTTCTATTCAATGTTTTTACTTTCTGATTGTGTGTCCTTAATCTAAAGTAAGCCCATTGTACACAGTATATAGATCTCGTTTATTTTGTTATCTCTTTAGCTACTTTCTGTCTTTTAATTGGAGCGTTTAATACATGTGTCAATTACATTTCTCATTGCTGTGGCACATGCGCGGTACAACAGTGTAAGGTGAACAGTTTGGAGTACAGCTGACCACGGAGAGGGAGGTCATGGGGGCAGGAACATGGGGCTGGTCACATGGCATCCACACTCAGGAAGCAGAATGCTGCCATGCAGTAGCTTTCTCCTTTTTCTTAGTCCAGAGTCCAAAGCCATAGGGTGGTGCTTCCCACATTGAGGGTGGGTGTCTTCCCTTCTCAGTTCAGCTCTTCTGAAAGTGCCCTGATAGACGTACTCAGAGGTATGTTTCCATGGTGACTAGACATCCTGTCAAGTTGACACTGAAGATTGATGATCACAGTAGAGATATATTTCAAGCTTTTATTGGTAGAGAAGGCTTTACTATTGCCATTTTGTTTTCTGTCTTATATTTTTTTCTGTTTTTTTTCTCTTTTACTGTGTCTTTGTAATTTGACGTATCCATTCCTCCAAATCTAGACAACTTTATTCTTCCCTACTCTTTGTTATTGATTTTATAATTTATATCCTTAAGATTGCATATTTACTAACTTTTTAATAGTTGTATTCTTAGTCATGTTTTCTTTTAACGTTTGTACTAGATTTAAAAGTGGTCTGCTCACTACTGTGACTGCTGCACGATTCTGGTTCAGTCAGTTCCCAGCTCAGTACCATTGCCTGGCTGTTTTCTCCAGGATCCAGTGTACTCATCCCATCCTGTGCTACTCATTTTTCTTCAGCTTGCAGGCCTTCTGCTGGCCTGGCCACCGAGACTGCCCAGTTGATCTCAAGCATTGGTCTGCATCATCTCATCAGTCTGAGCTTTCTTCCCAACACATTGCTCTTGTCTTCATCCCTTTCCATGCCTTCTTCATCCACTGTTCTACTATGGATCAGAGCTTGTGCTGTCAGGGCTCCGTTCAGACGAGCTTCCCTTTCTTACCGCAGCTACCCTTCCAATTCTCCCGGAAGCACCTCTCTCCCTTCTACACCGCCATAACTCTCTCTGTGTATTTCATTTTCATGTGTTCTGCTAGGGATACCATCAGCCCTGAGAGTCACACTTTATCTGGGTTCAAGGGAAGTCTGCCATTTATTAACAGTGTCACCTCCACAAAGTGTTACCCTCTCCCTTGCCTGTGCTTAGCTGCTGTGGATGCTGCAGAGTAGCTGATTGGTAGGCTTAGGCCTGTAATTCATTTCCAAGAATTTGATAGCTAACAATTTTTAATTGCTTTTAAAACTACAGTGGTCGTAGAAACTGTTTAAAGATAAAAGGCTCTGGTGCCCGCCATTTAGGTTCTAACCTTGTCTCTGCACGGGCTGCCCATCCACTGTAATTAGTTCATGGATGAATTACTCAACTTCTGAGCCTGTTCACTCGTCTTTATTTATGAGAATAATAATACTGCTACCCCGTAGAGTTTTAATAGGAGTGAAATGATTGAAGGCCTATAAAAACATTTTTATTCAGTACATCCACAATAGTCATTTATTGGATATGTACACTTACCATGGGATGTACTATGTCCTGCACTGTGTATGGATGCTTAGTTACAAGTCTAATTGTCTCATCCCATGTCTTTGCATTCCTCAAAGACCTTGGTTCTATAGCATGGAAGCACTTCTGGGCCCTTGTCTTGGAAGTTCATCTGAAATCTGACTTTCCTTTGTTCCTCAAAAGGTTCCTAGAAGCTATGACGAGTGCTCTGACTGTTCGTCTTCACCACATCTCCTCTGAAAACCTGTTGAGTGTTGTGTATTCATTTTGCCTGATGAATTATTTCCCCCTGGCCCTCATTAACCAGCTTACCAAAAAGACCATCATCAGTGAACTGCTGACTTCAGGTAGTGTGTGCCCTGGTCTGTCATTCGGAGTGGGGTTCTTAGAGCAGCCTTAGTTCAGATATGCAGAGCAAATGTCGCTGAGTCCAGCTGATAATGGTGAAGTCAAAGGCCCCAGAGCCACCCTTGGTGACATCCCCACTGCAGGAGGAAGAAAGGTCTGCACAGCTGTCACTCTTAGCCTGCACTGCATGCACAGTGTTCACTGTCTGCACATGCTCACAGCTCAGTGTTCTCGATCAGAGGTGTTTGCCTTTCTTTTCTGTAGTATACCGTTAAATATATCAGCCCAGGTCACCAAGGAAAGTCACTCCTGGTCTGTAATGAGATAGATGCCTGTTACATCTAGTGACCAATAGGAACCGAATTAGTCAGTTTATTTATTCTTGAAACCAAATTAAACCAAATTAATCTTTTCTTTCTTTCTTTCTTTTTTTTTTTTGAGACCAGTCTATGTAGCCCAGGGTGGCCTGGAAATCAGAGACATTGACCTGCCTCTGCCTCTCTAGGGTGGAATTCCTAAGTGCTGGGAAGGTGTGTGTTACCATGCCCTACAGTTATTGACTCTAAGTGAAGAAAAACAGTATTTGGGTAGATGTACACAATTTAATAATGTGTCTTATAATAAAGTAGCTATAATTCATTTTATAAACAATGCTATAGAATCCTGAAATTGAATTGTGAAAAGTCAACCCCATATACTGATGTTTTTAAAAAAGAATTTATTGTTGGAGAGTAGACTTGGAGGCTTGGATTCTAGTCCCAACTTTTTAGATAGTTTCTCTCCTATAAAATGAGTTTAGACCGAGTCACTTCTAAAGTCAGCTTAAGGTTTGAAACATTAGCAAATACAGGTCACTCAGTGATCTAGAGTGAAAACCAGGGAATCATTGAGAAAATTCTGGGAACAAAGAAAAGACATCAACATCTCCCCTCAGGGGTTAGGGAGCTCTACAGAAGAGGAGTCAGGAGGACTCTAGAGGGGATGGAGGACCCCAGTGAAACAGTGACTTCCAGATGTGGGACTGGTGCACTCAAGACTCTCACAGACCGTGGTAGCACACACAGGTTCAGCCAGAGGGGTCCCAGCACTGAGGGGGAGGAGGCCAAGAGTCCCTGTCCCTCACCAAGAAGCTGTCTGCAATTGATACCACTTGTAAAGTAAAAATTAGTTTTCTCCAATAGAGTCTCAGTGGGTTACCACACTAAAGGGGAGGCCACATGCCCAACAGGAGATGGCCAATCAAAATGAACTCAGTGGTATTTTTCTATAGTCTTATATTACCTTGTCTGGACTTTTTTTTCTTTAAAAAAAAATCTTACTGGTCTTTTGCTTATATATTTGGTTTCTGATTTTGTGTTTTTATGTCTGTGTGTGTTTTTTCTTTTTTAAAATTCTGGTGTGTGTGTGTGTGTGTGTGTGTGTGTGTGTGTGTGTGTGTGTGTGTGTGTTGTTTACCTGTTTTCTAAAGATAGAGAAAGAAAGGGTATGGTGTTGGGTAGATGGAAGGATCTGGGAGGAGTTGGGGTGGAAACCGTGATCAGAATATATTGTATGAAAAATTTTTTTTTTCAATAAACAAACTAGAACAAAGTGGAGGATGAGTGGAGGGAATGGGAGTGAGTATGATCCAAGTTCTTTATAAATATGAATGCAAATGTAAATCATTGTTTTGTACAGTGAGTTAATATACACTAAGTAAGAAAGATTTTAAGAGGTAATTAGAAACAGATACATTAGTATTTTAAAATATGGCATTAATGTTTTAATCATGTGTTTGCTTTTGTATTTTTAGGTGACACAGAGAAGAATATTCATAAGCTTCATGTTCTGAATACTTGTCTGAAACTTGATGAAAATGCTCATTACAAAGCTGTGCACATCCCGTTGCCACAGCTGCCGCGGCCACCGTCCCATCCCAATGACACGGTGGCCGAGGTGCTCAGCCACCTTTGGGAGGGCGAAGGACACTTCTCGAGAAACGTGCAGCTGCCCCATAATTATCACATTGGTATGGCTCTCCCTCTATTTTGTTTATTTTTAAAATGCATTTTCTGTTGGTTCTGACAAAGGATTAGGAGATTATATTCCAGCCTGAGTACTGTATTTATATCATTTCTACCCCCTCTCCTCTCTGCAGCCCCTTCCATGACACGCTCCAGTCTCCTCAGATTCATGACCTCGTCCTAATTATTGTTACACATGGACACACATGCACACACATAAGTATAAATACAGCTTGAGAGTGCATTTAGTGCTACTTGTTCATGCATTTGTGTACCACTGACCACTTGGGACTAGAAACCACACCATGAGGCTTGTCCCTGGAGGAGACTCATTCTTCTCCCAGCCCCGTTAACTGCCTGTACTCTTCATCTGGGGAAGGGGGGGTTGGGAGATGTTTCCTCATCCATGTTGTCATGTCAGCTGGTGGTGGTGGTGGAGGTGAGTGGGCAGGTCTTGTCTGGGTGACCACATTGTTAAGATTTCCTGGGTGCAGCGTCCCATGTAGAAGATTCTGCCTCACAGCAGATGTCCCGGCCCTCTGCCCCTTACAGTCATAGTTTCTGTGCCTCTGCCTGAGACATTCCCCAGGCCTTAGATGGGGAGAGTGCCCTGTAGATGTGCCGGTTGGTGCTGGGCGTCCCACAGTCGCAGTTGTGGCTTTCTTCTGTGAGAGTCTCTCCTTCAGAGGGAAGCGTCTTTGCCGGCAAGTGGGAGCTGCACTCTCTGTGCTAAGGATAAGCATTTAGGATGCAGTTAGAAATGATCCTGGTTAGCAAGTGACAGTAGGTTCTTCTCTGCGGTTGTGACCTCATCAGCCACTGGTAGTTGGCTGGGTTTACAGTACCAGGCGTGGACTCCCTCCCTTTGAGCGGGCCTGAAGTCCAACTAGACAGGTATCACTTTCCCCCAAGATAAGGTGCCCCTATCGCACCCTTGGGGCTGTCTTGCCATGCCGGCCATCATTGTTGTTGTTTGTAGGCTTCACCTCTGGGTGTGACTGTTGATTGCTTTCCCCTCTTGGCAGCTTGCATAGGACACTCGGATAGTGAGAGCTGGGAGGAGGCTTGCAGGTCAGTTCTGGCTAGATTCCCCTCTAGTGTGTGGTGTCTTCACCAATAGGATCTTTCCTTTAAGTTCCAGGAGGCAGCCAAGGGCAACCGCAGTCGTCTGTATTATTTTGTGAATCTCTGACTCCTCTGACCAACAGCTCAGGAGATTTCCCATGCCTGGCACTGCATTGTCCTGGTCTGTAGATTCTTGCCCTGTCATTTCCTAGTACGGTGACTTTAGGACTGTAACCATTCCTCGTTTCTGTGTGTAAGCAGGGCAACGACAGTAGTACTCATAGAATTCTATGACCAATAAATGAAAGTCTACATGTGAAATCCCTAGGGTAGTGTCTGCCACACTATAAGTTCTCAGTTTTATTTTAGCTACTGTTATTGCCCTCTCTGGTACTGTTGGTATTAGGCTTTTGATAGCTAGCAGTCACTTTGAGCAGTGTTTGAAAAATTAATATCAACATTTTTTTTTGTTTGTTTCTTTCAGATTTTGAAATCAGAATGGACAATAACAGGACCCAAGTATTTCCATTTTCTGGTGTAGATGCCCCTTCTGCCCCACACATGCAGAGGTAATTTATATACACTCACTGGATGGGTATTGTGAGTTAGAACCTTAGTAAAGAAAGGCTTCGTATTAAATAGTAGCATCAAAAAGACCTTAGGAACGTATGTAGCTTGCAGCATTTGAAGGCCCTTCGCACGTGTGAGTCTGCTGCATGTGGCTAAATCCAGGAGACTGGAGTTGGAATGCTGCTGAACCAGACACTCTTGAAGAATTAGTACTAAAGGTAACAGTTCAGTGAGACAGTATTAACATGATTATCAGTGCGGTATAAACTTGAGCTGAGATAATGCAATGACTGGAGGCATCTACAGAAATTAACTACCCAACGCTTTAACCCTTCCTCCTAGTCCTTTCATTATAGCTTTGGAATTAGTATTGTTTGTGGATCGGGGCACATGGAAGCGAATCCAAGTCGTTGCCCTGATTCACGTTGCTTATAGTGTCCTTCTAGGAAGAACACGATGTCATACCATGAGAGTCTCCTGCTGCTCAGTAGAAGCATAGGATCATGGATTCATTCCTCACACCTCTCTGTCATGTCAGCCTTTGTAGAAAGGGTCTGCTAGGCCTGTAGGGCACACAAAGATGAGCCACGTGTGTTCTCTTGCTCCAGGGAACTTAGGGCCTGCTACTCTCCTGGACAGGCATACACATAGATACATTGGAGGGAGCAGAACAACCTGTCAGGGTTCACACCCTGACCTGCTCATCCCCATCCATCCACACAGTGTCCGTGTCTCTTCCCCTTTCTGCATCCACCTCAGTTATCTCTTTAAGTGTTATGCTACCCAGGTGCCCTTAGAAAGCCTCTCGCTGCATTTGAAATCGCATTCCCCTTTAATCTACTGTTAAACTGACATAAAATGATAGGATAGTCACTGGTAGCAGAAAGTGCTGGGAAGTGCAGATACCGAGTGGTCTCTGGTGAGTCTGAAATTTCTCCTCTGGAAGCTGGTGACCAAGGAAGGCAGAGGGTAAAGTGTCTCTGCTCTTTTCTTTGTTCTCCCAGTGAACTTCCAGAAAGCAAGAGTGGTGAGATTCAAAGCATGGCTCTCCACTCTGCTTGTAGAATCCCTATTGGAGGAGCCCCTGCCTTAGGGTTTTCTTGAGGTTGAAGTTCAGGTACCTTTTGCTGTTGCCTTCGGTAGCTTTACTGCATAATTATATTTGGTTCAGAGCTAGCACTGCCCAGAAACCCTTACAACGCGTGGTTTTCTATCAGGAAGTTTTCCTCCTTATAAAGAAAAGCCATTCATAAAGAAGGCTGGTGCGTAATTATGTAAAACGTTTGGTCAGGTTTGGGTTTACAAAGTAGTCATGCACTGCCTTGTCTGCAGAGTCTAAGTAACAGAAGAAAAGGACAGAGGAGGGAGTGGTGAGGATAAGGTCCATGAAGATTGCAGCCTGAGCTCCTGAGAGCAGGATGTTGCAAAATTTCAGGTGCTCACCCATCACCTGCTTGGTTTTTCCTTTCCAGAGTAGCAGTGCTGTGTGTTCCTAAGTCTGTTTATTGTTTGAATTCAAGCCACCCCAGAGGATTGTTGGCTATGAAAATTCGACATTTGAATGCCATGGGTTTCTATGTGATCTTGGTAAGAAAAAAATGTGAATGGACTATTTCCTGTGTTAGCACCGTGCATTCTCCTAGCTGCCAGCTGCTGTGACTGAAGGGAGCCACTGGGCTCTAGGGGAGCAGTCAGCATGATGGGAATTCATGTCTTAGCTGCTGTTCTCTGTCAGAGGGAACATTCTAGTATGTGATTTGCCTTCTACTCAGCTAGATGTTGTCATCTAGTAGGGAGTTATAGATGGTACCTGGTCAGCCTTAATCACTTTTTAATGAAGAAGAGGATAAATAATACCTTTTCTTACTGAATTTAAGACGCATTAAGCCACCTCCAATTTTCAGGTTATCTTGAATGAGGAATGATGTTAAGGCTTTTGTTTTCTGGGCCAGTGTGAGACTCTCACTGTGTGCTTGGTGCCCAGAGAACTGGAGGACGATCCTTCTCGTAGGCTTCTCTTTGACCCTCACGGCCATGGCTTATCTTGAACATCCTTTTCAGGTCTCCCCATCAATGTGTAGGACCTTATCATGATCTTGGCTTCATCTACCTGCTGCTCATGTGGTCCTGCACAGTGAAGTGTATGCACTCAAATCTCCCATTATTGTACTTTCATATCCAAAAGGGGGCTGGGCTTGGCTCACTAAAGCTTTGATACAGCCCTTTCTGCTAATGTGCCAGTTAAAAGTTTGGAAATAAGTTTGCTGTTTGGAGAGCCTTTGAAGTTTTATACTTTTCAGTGTTAATAGTTTTTTTCAGTCCTAGGCTTATTAGGTTTAGAATGGGAACATTTGCATGGGGGCATTTAATTTTTGAAAGCTGATTTGCTACTACTTTGATGTGCTTAGATCTCTAAGTAGCTTTTATTTTTTATATGTTATCATTTTCTCACAAACTATTTTCTTTTTTGGGAAGATCCATAACTGGGAGCTGAGAAAACTAAGGATGGAGGATGCAGTAGCATTTGTGAAGGCAAAGATCTATTCAGATGAAACTCTTCCCACTACTGACACAACTGTGTAAAGCATGGATTAAAGGAAACACGAACCTCTTCACACTGAAGCACACACACATTTGTGAAAATGACTTCAATAAAGTCTGTAATTCAGTTATCAGTGCATGTTCTGGCTGTAACAGTGTCATTTCCGGTTAGGTTAAAGATGACCTGAAGAATGGAAGCTGTGTGGACACTGGTGTTTCAGAATACACTGAAAACATTTCAGAAGAGTCCTGCTGTATGATGTCTTTTTGTACGCTGTGAATATGTGTTGCTCTTTAAAAGTAGATTCAATAATCTACCCTTTTATCCTATCATATCTGTATCCCCTTTTCTTCTTTAGAAAGAGATTGCATTTATAATCAACCCCCTTTAAATAAAAAATAAACATTTATAAACAGTATTTTGGGGATTTGGGCACAGCTTCTCCTACTTTTTGTTGATTGTGGGTACTGGTAATCTTATGGGGATCCAAAGAAAAATTTAAGAATTGTAGTTAAATCTTGGCTGTAATAGTCTGTGAGGATGGATCCTCTCAGCCAGTTACTCTGAAGCTGATTTTGGGATGTTGGATCATCTGGGCCATGGTGTCATTGGAGACCTTTCAGGGGATCTTGGCTGATCAAACTATACTATCCTGGAAGCAATCCACAGGTTCTTAACTTCTATGGAAACACAAGCAGAACCTCTTTTCCAAAGCAGTGTATCCTTAGACACACATTTTGAAGTCAAGATACCTTTAAAATATATTTGTTGGTTTAACTCAGCAGCCTTTACAATCAAATGTCTTTCTACAGTTAAAAATCCCAAAGACAATATATTCCAGACTCTGTGATTTCTGTCTTTATGTGGCTTAATTTTTATATTACTTTTACTGTCACTTTAAAGACTTTTTTTAAACCATCTATTTCTTTATATAACTGTCTATCCTCCTTTTCCTCTCTCTTCCAAGCCTACATACATTTTTACATATAATGTAAACCCTTTAGAGGTTTAGTCCATCTGAATCTGTCTTTTGTGTATCTATAATCCTTTTATGATCTTTGCAAACTGCAGCATGGCTAAGATTGAAGCAGCAGCCCTGGCTGCTGACTCTGCCCATTTCAACTTTACAACATGGCAGAGGTACCCAGGAGAGTCAAGCTTATCTCGCCAACTCTGGGGTCCACGCTGCCATCGGGTAGCATGCAGCTAGCCCATAAACCCTTTTTGTCTGTATGAGTAAAAGCTAAACCCGCCCTGCAGTGTGCTGTGCGGCTTGGAGACAGCTCTGTGTACCGATGCGGGAATCCACCATGCTGTGCTCATGCCCAAATGCTGCAGCGTTTCTGTACTGTGGTGTCTTCTGTACAGCGGTGTCTTCTGTACAGCGGCCTGCATGAGACATGAAGTAGGAAGCTGTTTTTGGCTCCGTTTTCGAATCTCATAGATTATCTCGGGTTGTAGGTGGAAACTCTTGTTTCACGTTGGGTAGCCAAATGTAGCCTTAAGTTTCTCTAGTCCCTCCCTGCCCCTGTGGTCCCTCAGCCGCTTATAAAATAATCATTCAGTGGCTTAATATTAATTACAAACCGTATGGCCAATGGCTTACGTTTCTTGCTAGCTAGCTCTATCATCTTAAATTAACCCATTTCTATTAATCTATGTTTTGCCATGTGGCTATAGTGTTACCAGCCTGCTGGCATGTTGTCCGTTGGGCAGCAGGCTAGCGTCTCCCCTTACTCTCCTATCTCTCTTGGATTTTCCCGCCTGGCTCCATCCTACCCTGCCATAGGCCAATGCAGCTTTATTTATCAACCAATCAGAGCAACACATATTCACAGCGTACAGAAAGACATCCCAAAGCAGAGTCCTTTGCTCCTCTGCCGGCCCAGATGTGGGCATATCCAGGAACTGTCCGTTTACCTTTTCTCATTAGCGTTGACTGGTTAAAAGCTGGTTTCCTAGTTGTCTTGTGATAGGTCACATGTGAGTTGGTGTGGGGAGCTCTGAGATCTTGAGTATTTATGATTCCGCTGCCAGCTGTTGTGAGACTCGGGATTTGTACTTCAGATCATCCAGACAGTGGCTAGACAACATGTAGACCCGGTTCTCAAGAACTGGTGAGGTAGCATGTTAAACGTGCGTGAGGGGCCCGGGGATGGTTCAGGGATTATGGTGTTTGGTGTGCAAATGTAAGGACCTGAGTTTGGATCCCTAATACCCATGTAAAAAAGCCAGATGTCGTTATGAGGACCAGTAACCCCTGGGGGGTGGGGGGTGGGAGCTGGAGACAGGCAGGGCTTGCTGGCCATACTAGATGATGTGGAGAAGAACTGAGGAAGACATCCTGACCTTTGGCTTCCACATGTACCTGCACAGGCAGGCACGCCCACACAGGTGGTCAGATCCGCACATGCACAGAGCAGATGAGGGTGGTATGCACATAGGTAGCATGCACTGCAAGTGGAGTCTGCAGCAGGAGACTCCATGCAAAGTAATCTATGTTAGTTAAAGTGGATAGGCTGTCAGTTACCATCATTTTTGCCATTTCTGAGATTATTTTCTCTGTCCTTGACTCTCCTACCATTGCATGAGATTTTAAAAATTAAATATCTAGCTAAACTGAATTAGACATCACTATTATTTTTAAATCCTCTCTGCTTGTTCTTTTGTTCAGGTTTGAATATTTTTGTTCATTTTATATGTCTGTCCACGAACCTGGGATACAGTGGTGAATGTTGCTTGTGTGACTATGGCTTGGCTTCCACGCACAAGGAGGTATTATTATTCTACCCTTAAGCACCCAAGATGAGCAGTTGCTGGCCATCTTTCTATTTGCTGGGCATGGCTAAGTATTTGTGTGCTGTCCTCATTATTTTAAAAACACTTTGGAGTGTAGCTGCTCATAGGATTCTCTGTGGCTTTTATATCCTCCTCCAGCATGAAGAGAAGTTATTTGTCAAGTCTACAGATAGCAAGGCAGGCTAGGGTTTGAATGAGAGCTGACACGTGCTTAGAGAAGTTGTTGAGGATTTCCCCCAGCTGGCCAATTAACAAACCACAGTGGCGTGACAGCAGCCGTCAGATCTTACCAGTGTGTCCAGGAGCGTGTAGAAAGGTCAGAACTGAAAGGAAGTCTAGAGATCTCTATGTGGACTCCCTTGCCCCCAACACACACACACACACACACACACACACACACACACACACACACTGGATGGAAGAAGTTAAGGTGCTAGGAATTTCACTCTTCTGAGTCTTGGTCATACCATTGATTTCCACACCCTCTCATAGACTGCTCTGCAGCTTGTGTCCCTGGAGGTCTGGCTTCTGGTTCCATATTGGACATGGTGTAGCTTTGTGATTTAGCCCGAGTGATCTCTCACCTTTATAAGCTTCAGAGTGAGATGGAAATGCTGTTATTAAGGAAACCAAGGGTCATTCCTTAAATGTTAAGTGTCCATCAGTTTCTCCTAGTGGCTAATGATAATGCACATTCTAGGGACCGGGCAAACTTATTGATACTTCACTCACTGTTTGGAGCAGTAATTTTATTGAGTTTGGCTGACTGACATGCAGGGTATTCATTCCTCCTTTACTAGTGTTCTTCATCATCGGTATAGAATCAGGCTGAGCATCATGAAAGACTCAGTTGGCCAGTGAAGACTTGCATATTCAAATAAGTGAGCTGTTTCCACCGCTGCGACCAGCAATGTTTTCTTTCTCTTTAAGAACTACAGTGCTAATTAAGATGTAATGAGGCACACGCTTGCATAGGCTGCGGGCAGAATATAAATTAATGCAACCTTTCTGGGATGTGCTTCTTTTATTTTTAAAATGACTGCACTAGAGTATAAATAGCGTATAATAAGTCTGCATTTACGTAAGGTGCAGTTTGATACTTGCCACATGCAGGCACACTTAGGAAACGATCACCATGATCACATAAAGGACCATCACCTGTTCCCCATCTCTTGGAAACCACATAGGGCAATGGTTCTCAACCTTCCTAATGCTGTGATCCTTTAATACAGTTCCTCGTGTTGTGATGACCTCCAACCATAATATTATTTTTGTTGCTACTTCATAAGTGAAATTTTGCTACTGTTATGAATCATAATGTGAATGTCTGATGTGCGACCCCTTTGGGTCACAGGTTGAGACCACTGACATAGGGGTTGATAGTGTTCTCACTGGCCTGGTATTTGGCAGGTATTTGAAATGTCTATTTTCAGGTGTGTAGAAAAAAATATTCTGCTTATAGAAGAAGGAATCAATGGATCAAGTATCAGGGAAGTTATTAAATACTGCTTTTGTGAAATTCCAAATAATTTTATATACAGAGCCGTTAAGGAGAGGCTTGGTCTCATTTTCTACATATAACCGTTAAATGTCATGCTGTGTGCTGAGATACCTCCATGCCATTCTTAGACACTTTGATAAGTTCTTCAACTTCTTGGTAGTAACCATTGACAAGAAACTGTCTGGAAAAGTAGCTGCTGGGACAAAGCAGAACTATTTTTTTTTTTTTTTTTTTTTTTTTTTTTGGTTTTTCGAGACAGGGTTTCTCTGTGTAGCTTTGCGCCTTTCCTGGAGCTCACTTGGTAGCCCAGGCTGGCCTCGAACTCACAGAGATCCACCTGGCTCTGCCTCCCGAGTGCTGGGATTAAAGGCGTGCGCCACCACCGCCCGGCAGAACTATTTTAAATACCATTCAAAACTGAAAATTGTGTAGCATAACAGCTCTTCTTTTTTCTGCCACATCAGTGCAGTATTGTTATTTGTTGAGCATGGTGATACAGAAGAATTGCAAATTCACTTGGACTCTTAAATATCAAATCTTTCAAGTGATGAGGTTCAAATTCAGAGTGATCCCTACACAAACAGCAGTGCCACAGGGGAGATTGGGGGCATCCGGGGAACTGTACTTGTCAGGAGGTGCCGTTTCTCAAACTGACTGCATCTTACTCACATTGTCTAGCTGCTGGAAAAGCCTGTGTCCATGATGCCTCACTCAGCAGCAGGTGGCTTCTGGAGCTGCCTCGGAGGTGGCACACTAGACTTAAAGTGACAGCAAGGGCCCCGTGCTCTTCATACTATTATCCTTATGGACTGAGGGGTGGACAACACCCCCCATCCTGTTTGAGACCTTCCTGGTAGCTGTAGGTGAAGGGTTAACCAAGAGGGCTTTGGTTCCCCAGCTTTTTGGCCACCTGGAAGCTGAGCAGTTCAATAACCTTTCTGTGTGGATGTGGCCGTGTGTGTGTGTGTGTGTGTGTGTGTGTGTGTGTGTGTGTGTGTGCGCGCGCATGCATGCTCTCCCACCAGTGGGCCTGGAAAATGTGCCAGTGTATTTTACAGATTCCCTTCTAGCTTTGAAAGGTAAGTTGGGGGATGGAGAAATGGCTTGGCCACTAAGAGTGCAGAAGAACTGAGTGTAGTTCCAAGCACACATATCAGTGCTCACAACAGCCTGTAACTTCAGCTCTTGGGGAATCTGATGCCCTCTTCTGGCCTCTCTGGGCTCTGCACTTACGTGCACGTACCCATACACAATTAAAAAATAAAATCTATTTTTAAAAAGACATCAGGTGAGTCAAACAAGAAATCATGCTTCTCTGCCAGCAGCTAAGAGCATCTGCTTTATCTATGGTAGCCAGAGTTCCCGTGGTGCAGCAACAAACAGGACAGGACGTCCTTTTCCTGGTGGAGAGCGCAGCTAATGTGGTAAGGCTCTGGATAGGTGAGTATCGATTTTCCCAGCTTCTGTGCTCTAAGCAGGAGATAGCAGCTTTCTGACTGCAGTGTCTCTGATGATGCTCCGAGTCATTCTTGGCGGTTCACTGAAGGCTTCTTGGGGCTGCTTTGACATGTGATCTCACTCTCAGTAGGCTTCTCCAGGAGGAGGGAGGAGAGAAGCCATCCCACCTTGGTTTTCCTCCTGTTCTCTTTACACTCAGCTTTCACGATTGTTTTCCATAGTTCACTGCAACCCTTCCCACTGACCTCTCAGGCAGTGTTCTCACACTGGAACCTACTGGCAAGGGACGGTATCATCAGACCTTGGCCCAACAGCCTTAGAAAAGCTTTTCCTTGTTTTTGTTAAATGCAGAAAGGTGAAGGTGTGGGATTAAGGTCTTGTATGTGAGAATCATACCATCTGCAAAATAAGGAAACTTTGACCTCCTTTCCTTTGGAACCTCCCTCCATTTATCTCCTGTTATTGGTTTAGCTCAGGTGTTAAGGACTATATTGAAGACAGGTTCAGAGAATGGGTATCCTCGTCTTGTTATGAATTTTAGTGGAAGTGTTTCTATGTTTTCCTCCATTGAACATGCTATTGACTTTGTTGTGTGTTGTATTTATTATGTTGCGATGTATGCCCCGTGTCTGTAAATTCTCCAGGGCTTTTATCAGGAAGGAAGGTTGGGTTTTGTCAGAGGTTCCTTTCTTCAGCTAATCAGATGGTTATGTGGTTGCTTTCTTTAAGTCTATGTGGTGGATTACATTTACTGATTTACATGTGTTGGACCATCCTAGCACTTATGGGATAAGCTAACTTGGTTGTGGTGGGTGATCTTTTTGGTGTGTTCTTAAATGTAATTTGCAAGTATTTTTTTTTTTTTGAGAATTTTTATGTCTCTGCTCATTGGGAAGACTGTCCTATAATTAATTATACTTTTGTTGAGTCTTTAGCTGATTTTGGTATTGGGTTAATACTGACTTCATAAAAGGAATTTCCGAGTGTTCTCCCCTTTGGTATTTTTGGAATAATGTGAGCAGTATTGGTGTTAGTCCACCTTTGAAAGTGTGGTCTAATTCTGTGCTGAATCCATATGGCCTTCGGCTTCTTTCTAGTTTGGACATTTTTTATTTGCTTCTATCACATTTGTTAGAGGTCTGTTTAAATTATTTGATTCTCATCAGTTTAACTTTGGTGGATCATATGCATCTAAAAATTCATTTCTTTTGGATTTTCCACCTTAGTAGAATGTAATTTATGTGTATGGGTGCCTGAATGTATGTACATACACTATGTGCATGTCTGGTACCTAAAGAAGCCAGCAGGGGGCACTGGATCCCCGGAAACTGGAGTTACAGATTGTTGTGAACCTGCTGGAACTCAAACCTGGTGTGTCTCTGTAAGAACACCAAGTGCTCTTAGCTGCCGAGCCCCCGGAACATACCATTTTAAACTATGTCCTGATGAGTCTGAATTTCCTCACTGTCTATTGTAATCTCTCCCTTTTCATATTTGTTCTTCTCCTTTAGTTGGTTTGGTGAAACGTTTGTCAATGTTTAATTTTTTTTAAGAGCAAATTTCTCATCTCTTTGTTTCTTTGTATTTTTTTTTCATTTCTATTTCATTATTTTCAGCCGCATTTTTGATGATCTCTTCCCAGCTATTGTTTCAAGGTGATGTTTGTTCTTGTTTATCCAAGACTGTCCAATGCCTCATGACATTATTAACTGGAGATATCTCTGTTCTTTTGACATATGCATGTATCTCCATAAACTTTCCTTTTAGGGCTGCCTTCTTTGTGTCCTATAGACTTTTGTATATTGTCTTTACATTTCCATTCAAGTCTAGACATTTTTAAATTTCCTCCTTAATTACCTTCTTGATCTAATTATCATTCAGTAGTATGCTGTTTGGTTTCCATGAGTTTGTGTATTTTCTGTGTTTTTACTGGTGTTTATATCTAACTTTGTTCCTTTGGTCAAATGCATAGAATGCAGTGTATTGAAGTCACCTACTATCACTGTGTTGGAGTTAATCTCTAATTTAAATCTAATATACCTTTTATGAAGTTGGGTGTGTTTGTATGTGATGCATATATGTTCAGAAGTGTAATGAATCTATTTCAATAAAAGGAAAAAATTTAAAAAGAAATGTAATATCCTCATGGTAAATTTTTCTTTTAATGAGTATGAAGTGACTTTCCTATTTATTTAGATGAATTTTGGGTTGAAATCTATTTTGTTAGATATTAGGATACTTATGCCTACTTGTTTCTTAGTTCCATCTGCTTGGAATACCTTTCTTAATTCTTTGCCCTAAGGTAGTCTCTATCATTGATCTCAAGGTGTGTTTCTTGGAGGTATCACATAGATGGACCCGATTTTCTAATCCAGTCTGTCAGTCTGTTTCTTTTCACTGAGAAATTGAGTCTATTGATATCAAGAGTTATTATTGAAAGATTCCTGTAATTAAAACTTTTTTTTTTTTTTGCATTTACTTAGGCCTCGTCTGACTAAGTGTCCTGGAATTGTTTACGCACTTCCTGTGATCTCTTGGATGTGTTTGTCATTGTCTTCAAATTGGAGTATTTCTTCTAGTATCCACTGCAGAGCTGGCTTAGTGGTCATACATTATTTTTATTGTATAAAGTTGTTATTTCTCCTCTAACTTTAATAGATAGTCTTGCTGGTAGAGTACAATTTAGCCTGAGAATTGTGGTCTTTCAGAACTTGGAATACACCTTTCCAGAACCTTCTATTCTGATTGACATGCCTTTTTAAGTGACTTGGCCTTTCTCTGGGTTTTCAATTCCTTTAGTCTGTGTCTTTGAATATTTTAGTATCTTGTGGGGAGTTACTTTTCTGGTCCTGTCTTCTTGTTCTTCTGAGGCTTCTTACACTGGATGGGTATCTGTTTCTCTAAGCTGGAGAAATTTTTGCTATGATTTTATTGAAAATATTTTCTATGCCCTCACTGTGGTGTTCTTCCTTCTGCTATCCCATAATTTAAAGGTTTCATGTCACAAAGTTCTTCCATATTCTGTTCATGATTTTTAAATGTCTCACTGACCTTCAGTGATGCAATTCCTCTCCTTTGTCTTCCATCTTTGACTCTATTTTTGATGCGATCCATTCCACGGGTGACGTTTCTCACCAAGGTTTCTGTTTGGCTTAATGACTTTTCCATTCCTAGCATTATTTGTGTTTGGCTTTCTTCGTCAATTCTATCTACTTACTGAATTCTATTTTCATATCTTTATTGGATTTCATTCAGTTCCTTGTACTTGTTGTCATGGAGTAGATTCATATCCTCCTTGAGTTGTCTGAATGTAGTTATAATCATTCTTTTGAATTCTTTGTCAGGATTATCTTCCAGATCATTCTCATTGGGTTCATTACTTTGAAATTAGTCATTTTGGAGCGGGCACGTTATTTTGCTTGTTTGTTTTTTATAATCACTCTTATTTCTGCACTGGGATATGTGTGTCTGAAACAGTTTGTTGGCCCTCTCTTTCTTTTGCTCAGATCACTTTCTTTTTTCAGTGTAGGCATGAACACTGTTCAGGGCAGGAATAATTTGTAAGAAGGTTGTCGTTTTCTTTTTTGGAATTGGTATTGAGGGCTGAATCTATAGTTTTTGCTACAGTCTGCAGGAATGGACACTATCCAAGAGCCATCATATTGCTAGCTGGTCTTCTGCTACCCTGTGGTGTGGAGACTCTGCAAGTCTGGTCGCTCTGCCTTGAATAAGCAGCTGGCAGTTGGGGGCAGGCTTTCTAGGGAAGCTGGGTAAGGCAGCCTGTGGGGTAAGGAGAGGCAGGGACTACTGGGGAGCACTGGGGAGTGAGAGTCTAAGGAAGGAATAAACCTAGTCTGAGGGATGGGGATAGGAGATCCTGGGAGAAGAGCTGGTCAGTCTGGCAGCACTTGGAGGTGATGCCTGGGAGGACCTTGGAGGCCTTTATGGTGAGCCAGAGTGATTGATGTCTATCCAAGGGCTCAGAGAAATCAGAACTCAGAGAGGAGATGGACTGCCTACAGGTGGGAAGAAGGAGCAGAGCCTAGCTGATGGGCAGGGGAGGGAGGTCCCAAAGAAGACCCAGAGCTATGGAGGAGGGTCAGGTTAGGCTTACCTAGCAATGCAAAGAAGGGGTGACCTTCCAGAGGGGTTGGGGGACCTTTGGGGTCAGAAGGAGCAGACCTAGGTGGCCGCACCCTGAAGTCTTAGGGAGCCCAGCTAACCTGTGGGGTAGGAAGGAACAAGATTCCCTGGCAGTGTGGAAAAGTCCTAGAAGGGCCTGGGAGGCCCACGAGATAGGACGTGCCAAGTTAACAATACAGGAAAGCCCCAAATGAGCCGAGTGGGACTGAGTGCTGAGAAGGATGGGACCTCGCTGGTGGTATGGGAAGGAGCTGACCCCCATTTACTTTTTATCTTTACTGGTTTTTTTTTTTTTTTTCCAGAACTGAGTACTGGCCTAGGACCTCATACAATGCCAGACTAGTGTTCTCCCACTGGGTCAGGCTCCCAGCCTGCTATAATTCAACCACTCTCAAAAGCAGACTCACAGAATACTTTACCCTTTTCTTTCTGATTTGTTGGAATTTCCTTCCTAAAGCTCATTCATATTTTATTGAAGGTTTGTAGTATGTTTGAGCTACACCGTCATCTGTTGATGGATACTTGGACTGTGTTTACATATAATAACCATGTGTGTGTTCTTTTTGTCCCAGAAACTTGATCTCTTGACTGTCAAACTGTTTGAATGTTTGGTTTCTCATCTCTAGAGTATTTCCCTAATCTAGATTTTTTTTAAAAAAATCCTTTATCATCTCCCTTCCCAAGGAACTTTATTATTTAGTTTTTAATGAAGTGATATTACTATAGCTTATTTTATGTAGCCAAATCCATTCACCATGAATTTCCCCTTTAGAAATAGCAGAAAGCCATGTAGGACAAAGGTCAATGATGAGCTGAGTGAATGATTAATTTAAATAACAACAATGGCCATTTATTAGGTGCCTATGATGTGCCAGGTGCTGTACTCACATTTAAACTGTGATCTCATTTATTTCTTACTGGACTTTTTTGGTGGTTACTGATAAGTTTCCATATTCATCCTGTAGATTAGGAATAAGTAGTTTTCTTTTTTCTTTCTTCCTTTCTTTCTTCTTCTTCTTCTTCTTTTTTTTTTTTTTTTTTTTTTTTTTTTGTTCTTCAAGACAGGATTTCTCTATGTAGCTTTGGCACCTTTTCTGGAGCTCACTCTGTAGCCCAGGTTGGCATTGAACTCACAGAGATCCGCCTGCCTCTGCCTCCTGGGTGCTGGGATTAAAGGCGTGTGCCGCCGCCGCCGCCCGGCTAAGTAGTTTTCTTAAGAGGGAATGCTTAGGGAAGAAAGCAGAGTCAAGTCCCGACCTCCTCTCTCGACCTCAAGCTTGCAGCACCACGCCAGTACTTCCCAAGAATTCCTGCTGACTACCGTCAGAGGGCCTGCAAGATGATCCTGCTCAGCATCATGGAGTTGCATCATAATTTCAATGCATCTGTAACTTGCTTCTAAAGTAATGAGATTGTGCTCTGTACTTCACAGGCATGGCTCCCACAGCAGTGCCCTCAACGTGGATGTGTGTTTTGAGTATTTGCTATTGGAATGGCACAGCAGGTTTTGGGGTGACCCCTTGGGAGGGTAATAAGTCACCTAACAGAGCAGCCCATGGATAGCAATGCTCAACCTGTAGTAGGATATACACTTTCATTTCATGGACCATTCCATAGTGAAGACAGTAAGTCTACCGTGGTTTGGGGGCCTGGGGAAATCTCTTAACTTACCAGAGCCTTAAGTTTCTTCTCTGCAAAATGGGAACGCTAAAAGCCAATCTGAAAGACTAGTGAGCATATTATAAGTGCATTTATATACTGTCCCCTACAGAAGATGCTTAACAACTGGTGGTCCTTATAATGGGAAAGTCAATTCCCTCCAGCGAGTTGTGGATATGAACCACAGCCCTCAGCAATGAACACTGTGCAGTAAGCTACTTGACCAGGCTTTCCTGCTGAAGTCAGGCTGAAGTTTGAAAAAGAGGGCCTTCTCATAGGGTGTGTGTTGGGAGGACTGAGAAATTTTACCAGGACCTCGAGATAGCAAAAGCAAGAAATGAATGACAGTGTCCCCTAGGTGGTGCTGAATCATCGTGTATAGAAAATCGGGGCACTTGGTATTTTCAGGGGTGACTTCCTTCTCTTAAAATTTCAGATAAGAACAGGACAGCTCCCTGGGATGTCTGGGGGAAATGACCAGGCAGGAAGGGTCTTTCTCAGTAGGACCGAGAATGCAGTATCCCGGTGTGCTATGCCTCTTAGGGCCTTGGGTGTGCTTGTGTTGGAAAGCAGAAGCAGGGTTAGGATGGATAGCTTTTGTTTGCCGAGAGCTGCTGGAGCCGTGGCTGATTTGGGTAGATAAAACCCATTCATGAGAACCCTGGGAGGAGAGTTTAGCCTGGCATGTTAGAGTTACTCCCATCAGTGAATGGGACTGAGAGGAAGTGAAGACCTCTCCCACCCCCAGAATACACAACAGTGGCTGCTGCTGGATTTCGCAAGAATTGCCCATTATTATTTGGTGTGTAACACCAAAGTGTGTGTGTTTCTTAGCTACCCATTTTTTTCCAAACTCAATGGCTGGGCCACCTATTTCTCCTTTTACATCACAAGTACTAGCATCTGATGAAGTCTGTCTGGTAGCCAACATTTTTCTGTCAGACCCCATGGGGGAGGAAGCTGAGATGCTCTGGAGTTGGGTCAGAGCCAGAAACACTGTCCTTGAGGTCTTGGTTCTGGGTCTAGTATGGGGGCCATGTGCAGAGTTCCCGAGACTCCACTTCTGGAGTTCATTTCCATTTTGGCAAAATGGGAGTTTAGTTTCCAAGGGAAACTGCTCACATGCATTAAAATGTCTCCACTGCTGAAGCTGCTTTGTGTCGTCCACCAAAGCCTGCCATCAATCCCCATCTTCCACCCCAGTGTTGTGTCTTAGGGAGGTAACCATAGCAACTAAGCTTATTCAAAAATTACTGAACCTAGGCATCGAAGGGGGAGGTAACCCCATGGTATTTTACATCGGGAACTTAGAGGGCACTAATGAATCTAATCATTGTATATGCTAAGTACTGCTGTCTCTGTAGTAGGCACGGTACTACATTGTATATGCTGAGTACTACTGTCTCTGTAGTAGGCACAGTACTACGTTAAGAGGTTTGGTTCTCACAACAGCCTTATGGGGTAGTCATCACTGTCTTCTCCACTGGCCCAGGGAACTGTGGAACAGAGCTTTTGATGGTTGCACAGCTCTTTTGATTCTCCCGTTTGGACTACAGCCTGCAGGAAACTAGGAGGCATCTTGCAATGTCTGGTCTGCACGTAGTACAATGGAGCCAGGTGAAATATGTTCTAGGCAATAGCAGAGCTGCAGACCCCTGCCCTGTCTCTTGAACACCTCCCTACAGGGTATGGTTTAGAGACCCCAAGATGGTTTCACCCATTTCTCGCAGCAGATCTTGTGACTGTTGTGTCGTTTATGAATGAGACAGTTATGTGACTGAGAGGTTAAATGACATTTCCCAAGGTCACCATGTAGCATTTAGAAGAATTAGACCACAAATCCATCTCTGTCTATCTATTTGCCTATCTATCATCTATCCCCTCATCCAATAAACTATGCCTTCATTTCATAAGAATTTACAAATGTAAAAAAATATTATGTGCCATTGGCAAGATTTGAATTTAATTCATTAGAAGAGTCATGGCATCTAGATAAAGAGATAATCTTTGGCTTGAGTATTATAGAAATGCTGTTTATGGGTATAAATATCTATATGTGAAAAGTATATATTTTAATAAAGCAAAAACACTAATATTTTTCTATGGGTATGAAGCCACACATTTATCTCTTTAAATTGTCTATGATGATAAGAGAAAAGGATGCTAATCTTAAGATTTTTCACCACGTAGAAAGTCGGAATACTCTCAAAAGAAAATTATCTGTATCCTGTTTACCTATTAGGAACCCAATGAGAGAGGAAGGATCAGGCATGGCCCACTTATGGAGAGCCTGGTTGGTGCCTTAGACTTGAGTGAACTAAAGTCATAACTCATTTTGGCCCTCAGAAGACTTCGTTCAGAGCTGCATTTCAGAACTTGATGTGGACCAATATTGGTGGGATTGGGAGAAGGTAACTGGGGAGAGAAGAGTGGCTGGTGCCTGGAAAAGTCTAGAAGTCTGTAGTTAACTTTTCATGGCAGAGCAAAACCAGACACTGTGAGAGGCTTCAGGCTTCCTTCCATGTTTTGCTAGGAGAGAGGGTGACATGGAGATATTTCCTGGGGAGCAAATGACTGATGAGGACACTAGCAAGTCTGAGAGGTGCTGAAAGCTACCTGCCCCATAGGACTTCCTGCCAGAGTTTGCAGAGGAGGCTGTATGGAGTCTTCTAAGCCCAAAAGTCCATTTGGGAGTCCAGTTAGGACCATGGGTGTGAGAACTGCAGGTAGAGAATAAACTGGGCTAGGGGCATATCTCTTGAAGAACCCTCCCCCGAAAGTATAAGGATGTGCCAGAGCTAGCATCTGGGCATCTTACCTACAAAGGACATCCTCACAGGATACAAGATAACCAGTTAATAGACCTTGCCCTTGTCTGTCTTTATCCTGGTCCAGGAGCCAGATGCAGCATAGTGAATGGGACAGGAAGAAAAGAGAAAAGGAAAGATGGACAAACTACTAAAGGAGACTGACAGCCTCCCTGCCTCCCCCAAACTACAGGAAGGAGAAGGACCTAAAACTGGGTGAGAGATGGCGCTTTTGGGATACCTGAGAATGAGGTTTCTTCTTACCACTGGACGCGAATAGAGTACTTTGTCATATGCTGGAGATATTCTTGCTGGGTGGGGAAACAGGTGACAGGCCCAGCTAGAGAGAGGGCGAAAGAAATCCCAGCTATTTCCAGCCTCACCACTGAACCAGCCCATTGAGTGAACTGGTTTTCTAGTGTGAGCCTTTCCCAGTGAGTGACACATTTCCACACGGGGCCCTAGATTTCTCCTTCTTGCTAGTCACCCCAGCAGCAAGGCTCACGTCCCATATGCTCTTCCTTTTAATGTCTGGTAGGCAAAGCATGCCCTGCTCTTTCTGCTTGGTTTCACATTCTTGCTCCAGGGTTATATCACCAAGGAGGAAGACTTTCTCCATAAATTGCAGGCAAGAGCTATAAACTCCCTCTGGGTTACTTTGTGGGGCCTTCAGGATAAGATTGGAATCTGAAGGGAGCAGATAGCACAATTAGAAAGAAATTGTATTAGGCCATAAAACACCCTCTAATACTCTTCGTAATAGCGTGTAACACGACACAGTGTGGGGCCCCAACCAGATGTGCTCATCCACAATTATTCATGCTCACTAGGGAAAGAATTTTCTCTTTGTTTATTGTTTTAATCATGATTAATAAGCAGTGTAATGACAGGGTTATGGTGATAACTGGGTGAAGAGTGAGGTCTTGAGGTGCAAGTCGCAAGCATGGTGCGGACCCTCAGCTGTGAAAATTGTTGGCAGAGCACAGGAGGCAGGTGGTCTACTCTCCAATGGTTTTGTGTATGTGTGTTGTGTGTGTGTGTGTGTGTGTGTGTATGTGTTGGGACAAATGGTGAGGCAGGGGATAGTTTATCATGAATAAGGGCAAAGTTGAATGGCCCAGGTATCCTTTGCTTTCCACAGGCTGCCTTTGGGTCAAGGTCAGGAGTGCATGATGTTCACAGAGGTTTTTCTTTCATTGTGTCCTTCCTACAGAATGAGAATTAATCATCCAAGAACTACAGTAATCCCTCCTGCTTGTGAGAATATACATGCAATTGTTTTAGAAAGGGAGTATTACTCTTTCAAAAACTTCCAGAGAATTCTACCTTCCCCCAGCTGACCTGGAGTCAACACACCCTTATTTCTTACCTTCTTATCCTGGGACCAGGCTTTGAATCCATGGCCTATGACTTGTCCAAGGTTCCTGAGCCTGATCCCACAAATAGCATCTCCACTGCTCTTCAGAAAACAGAGTTGTTAGGCATCTCCAGCAGTGGCAAATGTCCATTGTTTTAGAATCTGGCTTCATTTTAAACAAGTGATTAGAAGCACTGGAGGGCTAACATTAGTGAATGAAGTTGATCAAATGGAGTCATAAGCTTTTTTATTAAGAGTGTGTGTGTGTGTGTGTGTGTGTGTGTGTGTGTGTGTGTGTGTGTTAGCTTTTTCTCCCCATGACCTAGCACCTGAGATATTAAGCACAGGAAGAGGAAATGTTTAATTTTTGCTCGTGGGTTCAGAGGTGAGAATGAGTGTTTCCTAAGTCTGTTAGTCAGACAGTTTGAAGGCCTCCCACTTCCCCAAAATACAACAGCCACCGCCTTCTCAGCATATTCCCTCAAAGTTTAAGTGAATAAACCATCCAACTTTAAGAACCATCTCACCCATTTTACAGGTGAAGAAGCCAAGACTTTTCCAAGTCATGTGACTCCAGGCAAGTTATTTAAATTCTTAGGCTTGACACTGCAACCGTTTCCCACACATTATATAATTTTGTAGCAAACAGAGGCAAGCCATTTTCAAGCAAAGGTCTCATTTTTATAGGATATGAAGGAGCCAGTGTATTGTAAATGGGTGGCTGTTTTCATTTGGAGATACGTTTCACCTTGGATGAGAAATGCCACTTTTATTTTCTGCTTGTGTGTTGATCTATGGGGGGATAAGGGTGGTGGTACTGCTGGGCTGAGGTCAAGGAGACCCAGGTTGTGGGCCTTACCTCCACCACTTGGTTCCCTCTACTGTATGAAAAATGAAGCTGGAATAGACCAGCTTTTTAAGATGAGACACCCTCCTATCGTCACAAATTCTTAGCATAAGCTGTGATTTTTTAAGCCCATTTTTTTCCCAAACCAGGCTTTGAGCTTATGAACAAACAGGCTTTTATCCCAGGACCAAGGATATGAGGTCCTCCGTAAATCAAACTCAACATTCAACGGCATTGCACACAGAAAGTTTCACACGGTCTGACTGTTGCTGTGTGGAGTTTAATGAGCTCCATATGCCTGACCTCTGGAAAGAAACGATGTTGGGAACTGTAGCTGGGATGAGTCGAAGGGCATCAGCATCTGCTGTGAGTTACTTGGAGTGAAGGGAATCGACCGCATTTTTGTATCACTGCCAAGCTGGAGAGGTGGAAACGGTTTACAATCTGTGCGCTCACCTTCTGAGAGCATGCTGACAGCTTTCCAATGCTTTCCTCGCTCATCAGGAAGTTGTGGAGGACAGCACATTCTGACTTCCTTCCTACAGCTCTGCCGAGCATCTCATGTCTGCTGTGCCACTGGGTTTCAGTCTGTGCTGGAGAGAGCAGGCTGTCCTAGGAGACACACTAATGGCATGGCCGACCATTTATACTTGTTATGAAAGAGTTTGCTATTCCTGCTGGGTCCTTCCTGAAACCCAAATGTGATAATATCATTCCTTCTTATTATTAAAAAAAAAAATGTGGGCCTTCTCACTGCTATGCATGGACTGTCAAGTTGGACCTGGTTGCCCCTTGGAAGATCTCGTGGTCTTCGCTCCGTGTCCTTGGCCTCTGGCCCTTGAGCAGCATTCGGGTTTCATCCTTCAGGGTTTTCCGTCTGCTTTCTCCTCTGCGGAATCCCTACCATCTTTTCATCATGCAGGATGCCCCGCACCGTACAGCCCAAACACCACTTCCCACTCCCTCTACCCTCTCTGCCTCGTCTTCCCTGTGTCACAACTCCGTTAGGGTGGGGAAAGGGCCTGCATGGTCTTCTCCCGATGAACTGGAAAGGTCTTCATGAATGAGGCTGTGTGGGCTCCTTCCCTGTACTTACTGGGGCGGAGAACAATCTACTTTGGTAAATGTTTTTGGAATGAAGACATAAAGAAGGAAGCTATGGCCTGAAAGCCTTCAGCACCATGCAAGAGCCTGTCTCTTGAAGCTTTTTCGATTCCTCCGGTTCCCTTGTTTAATATAATTTATGTCCATCAGATGCTCGTGTGGCACTTCTGTCCTTTCTGAAGACTACTGTTTAAGGGTAGGAGACAGCTAGTGTTCTTCTGACCTCAGGGGGTTGTTATGAAACAGGACAGAAAAGAGCACACCAAGATAGTCCTTGTTTTCACCACATGCTGCGGTGCCCTGTACTAAGGACCCAGGAGGACACTTATCTTAGAGATGTGCTTCACAAGGTCATTTTCTGTGTCGCTCTGCAAACAGAGAGTTCTCGCCAGTTGGAGAGGCACCCATGTAGGTCTTTTGTTGTCAATAGGATTCCGTTCATATTTTTGTTCCCACTTACACTTTAGTGTGTTACCCAAGTCCTGAACTATCTGTCAGCAAACTGTCCCTTTCCTTCGTGGTACAAGATTCAGAAAATAAAGGCTATTTATGTTCTAATTTCTTATTAGTAGTTGCATCAGATTAAAAAAAATCAGAGTTACGGGTTGTGGTATTTTAATGGAATATGGCAGTATTCAAACACATCATCTCATATGATTTTTGTGAAATGGCTCCTGAAATGGACAAGGCAAAGATTAAAACGCATTGCTCCTAAGTGACTGAAAGGCACAGAGGTAGAAGGTGGCATGATTCTGTGGGTGACCCTATCCTTTCGATCCCAAGTGTTTAAAATGAAGAGCCCCACATGCTACGGAGAACAGTATGTTTTGGGTTGCCTTTGCAAGGTCTGCACCCCAAAGCCAGGCAAGCCTTGTCGGGTGCTGCATAGCTCCCCCCTTCATGTCCCCAGAATCCGTGTGATGGGGTTGAAAGAGGAAGAGAAGAAGGACTGGCCACTTTTGGTGAAAGCGTTGAGGGAGAATGCAGCTGAACTTACTTGGGGACAGAGATGGATTGGGGGATTCTGTTATTTTTGTTTGAAACTGAGACTGTCTGCTTTTGCCATTCTCAGAGAAATTCCAGAAGCGACGATGGGGAGGAATATAATGAGTCCCTTTGTTTAGAGTACCTGGACCCTCTTCAGAAAAGGTGGGGGTGGCCAGTGTGTTGAGAGCTCAGTTAAAAACAGGTAAGCTGGGGGTTCCCTGTGTTCACATGCTCTCATTAGAAAAGTAGAATTGGAGGCTTTAAAACACAGCTTGTTTCCAAGTAATTGCTGAGTTCCCCCAAATCTTGTTTAACATATTGCTGGGATAATGCATATGAGACGGTTAAAAATGGAAGGAAGAAAAAAAAAATTTCCCCAACACCCTTAGAGGAATTTGCAATTCATAAAGTTACTGCCAATTTTGCATTATAGTTGCCATGGTAACCATGCTAGGCTTCTGCTCAAACATTCCTCCGAAGGGGAAGGAATAGTATATAATAAGCTCTTCAAGTGTAATTTTTTATTGTAGTTGAATTAGTGTGTAATTCTCGTGTGAGCAGCCCTGTAATCCGTGAATGCGCACTCCAGTAACGCTTCTTATCTTCACGTGCTTCTGCAATCTATGAAAAGTTGCTTGCTGCTCCCAGTGCTTGCTAATTAATTACAAAAAATAAGAAAGAGCATTATCGACAGTTAATTAGTTATAAAAGCGAAAACACAAACAACGTAGACAGCATCTCGAACGGGACTTGGAGGGCCTGACTTGCTTGCTGATTGAAAGTGCTTCAGCCAAGCTTTGAGGCTGAATTCACGGCTCACCCTGTCCTCTCCATGCTTCTCCTCAGAGGAGCCCTACGTATGAAATAAAGGAAGTATCCAAAATAGCCAGTTGGGCCAATTAGACCAAAATAATGTTTGTTTTGTTGTCTATGTAGGGAGCCTTTTTGAAGAATGGTAGTTGAGTGTAGTGGGTAGCTGTTCCAGCTTTGACCTGGAAGTACTGCCTGTTGCTGGAGGGCTTCTCTCCAGGTTCCCCAAGCCCCACAGTCCCACAATCCATTTATAAAATAATCACTCAGACACTTATATCACTTATAAACTGTATGGCCATGGCAGGCTTCTTGCTAACTGTTCTTATATCTTAAATTAACCCATTTTTATAAATCTATACCTTGCCACGTGGCTGGTGGCTTACTGGCATCTTTACATGCTGCTTCTCCTGGCGGTGGCTGCAGTGTCTCTCTCCTCAGCCTTCCGCTTCCCAGAATTCTCCTCTCTCCTTGTCCCACCTACTTCCTGCCTGGCCACCGACTTCCTGCCCGGTCACTGGCCATCAGTGTTTTATTTATATAGAACGATATCCACAGCATTTCCCCTTTTCTTCTTTTCTTAAAAAGTAAGGTTTTAACTTTAACATGGCAAAATTACATATAACAAAACAATTATCGAGCAAGAATTACAGTTACAATATTAAAGAAGATGTCCTATCTATCTTATATTTGTGAATTTAAGGTTTTATATCTAACTTATCTTGTATCATAACTGAGGAAATTACAACTATCTAGTTTTCAACCACATCAAAGACCTGAGAAGGAACATAATGGTACCTGAGAAATGGTAGATGGATGCAAACAACTTTCAGGAATCTTGCAAGAGTAGACCAAGACAGCTGGCAGCCTGGACAGTCACCTAATGTTTCTCAGCATTGTTGGTGCATTCAAATTGGCTACAGGCCTAGAGTATCTGACAGACAATTTTCAGAAGCAGGAATTCTGAAAGACCATCTTACCCTGTCTTGGCAGAGTACAGTGGTCGCTTTCCTTGTGTCCCGCTTGTCCAGAAAGGACAGCATTGCATTTGTACTGTCAGCCGTCAAGGCAAGGGCAGTTCTTTGCCCAGTAGGCTATTTTGTGCCAAAAAGACAAACTTCCAAATGGAAATGTCTTAGAAGCCCAACATTCTCTCGGGATCAATTGGTACAGCCAGGAGCAATTGTGTCTTACGTCAACAGAATTCTAAGTTATTTAAATGCCATATTCTCTAGGTCTATGAAGTGTTTGAAGATTACCTATCTATCTGAAATATATCTATGTATACCTAGAAGACTTAACTAACATGGCTACAAATATGATTATCATAGATGACTAATTATTAATATATTTTTTAATTATCCATTACAATTTTAAATGAGTTACATAAACATAATACCTCAAACAAGAATAGAAATATATATATACAGTATAACAAAATTAACTTCAAGTTTGTATCAATAAACTAAAATTTATACCAATGTAAAACATTTTAAACAAGTTGTTCTTTAAAAGTAGGTTCATTAATCTACCCTTTTATCTTATCATCTCCATATCCTCCTATATATCTATATCAACTGCCCCTAGTGAGGCTTCCAGTAACTACCACACCTACTTATGACCTGCCCCTTAAGGGCCAAGAAAGGAGCCCTTAAGACCTGAGATCTGGATGGTCTCTTGGTTTCTTGTGATCCTGGATGCTGGATGGTAGACCGAGCTGAGTTCTCCAGAGAACCCCACTGGACTGCACCTCAACTCCCCTGAATCCTGTAACCAACCCCTTTATGGGCTGTAAGTTACTCCAAAATAAACCTCCTTTTAACTATGTGGAGTTGCCTTAATAAATCCCTCAATAATTGAGTCTTAAAGTTTTCCTTACTCAACTTCTGGGAATTGGGTCTCATAGTGGAGGCAAGACGTCCCCAGTCTGAAGCAAAGGTGTCTTTGGCTTCCGTGCCCTACATCCCAGGCTCACATTTGCCAAGGAAGAGAGGCTGCAGACAAGTCATTTTTATTAGTTTGTCTGGCACTGTGACAAAGTACCTAAGGATGGGCACTTTATAAAGACAGAAGGTTTATTCAGCCACAGTTTTTTTTTTTTTTGGTTTTTCGAGACAGGGTTTCTCTGTGTAGCTTTGCGCCTTTCCTGGAGCTCACTTGGTAGCCCAGGCTGGCCTCGAACTCACAGAGATCCGCCTGGCTCTGCCTCCCGAGTGCTGGGATTAAAGACGTGCGCCACCAACGCCCGGCTCAGTCACAGTTTTTGAAGCTAAAAACCTAAAAAACACCATGCCAGCCCTGCAGTAGGCACCTCTGGCTACATTGCGTCATGGCAGTTGGCATCATGTGGAAAGCCCATGTGAGTGGGAAAACATGGTGAGGCAGGAAGCCAAAGAGCAGGAAGGCCTGGACTCTCTCTGACCTTGATTCCACAGACCCACACTCACCTTCACGGTGAGATTCCCTTGTGACCCAATCAGCTTGCAGAAGACCCCACCACTTAAGGGTTCCGATGCCTCCCCAACATTGAGCTTCCAATAGGGGAGCCCCTAGGGGATATAGTCAAGACAGTAGCACCTCTTGACATTTGGGGCCTGAGTGTCTTCATTTGTATAAATCAAATGATCAGGGCTTTCTGGCTTATAGGTGTCAGAGACAACAGGATATGCAATAACCCAAAGTTTAGCATGGTGTATTTATTTCCTGTTGTTTTCATAACAAATTACTACAAAGTGCCTCAAAATTTTATAGTTCCTATTGTACAGTGCTAGAATCAGAAGTCCTGTGGAGCTCTAACCAGGTTAAAATTAAGAAGTAGATAAGGCTGTCTTCTATAGGATCTCTAAGAAGCAAAGTTTTGTTGTGGTTGCCCTTTTCAACTACTGGAGTCAGCGGCCTTCTGTGGACTGAGCCTCCTCCCTCCTCCGTCCTCAAAGCTAGCGATGTCCAATAGAATCTCGCTCACATCCCCCTGCTTGCTCTGACACTGACTTTTCTGCCTCTCTCTTCTACTTTTAAGGATGCCTGTGGCGAGACTGTGCCCTCTCTGGTTAAGCCAGGGTAATTGCCCTCTTTTAAAGGCAGTCAATTAGCAACCTTCATTCTATCCATAATCTCATGGATTTTTGTCTTGCCATGTAATATTTGGCATGAATTAGTCAACATCTATAGTTTGCTAAAGTTTTTGTTGGAACTTTTTGTTTTTGAGACAGGGCCTCAATCGTCCCATCTGGCTTTAACTCACTGTCTAGCCAAGGACGAGTGGAAACTTCTGATCCTCCTTCACTTCCTCAGTGCTGAGATTACAAGCATGTGTCATCATAACTGGTTTGTTAGGTGTCAGGAGTTGAACTCAGGGCTTCATGCATGCTAGGCCAGCACCATACCATCTGAGCTTCCTCTGCAGGGACTGGCCGGAGTGTGTTAAGTCTTTAGATCCAGTGAGGATGAATTGATGTATTTGACAGTATCGTTTCCCGCCACAAAAATACAGACTCTCTCTATTCTTGTTTGATATGTGTTATAGTTAGGGTTACTATTGCTGCGATAAAATACCATGACCAAAAGCAAGTTGAAGAGGAAAAGGCCTATTTGACTTACACTTCCACATCACTGTTCGGAAGTCAGGGCAGGAACTCAAACAGGGCAGGAACTCAGAGCAGAAGCTGATGCAGAGGCCATGGAGGGGTGCTGCTTACTGGCTTGCTCCCCATGGCTTGCTCAGCCTGCTTTCTTATAGAACCCAGGACCACCAGCCCAAGGAGGAAACCACCCAAAATGGGCTGGGCCCTCCCCCTTCAATAAGTAAGAAAATGCCTTGCCACCAGATCTTAATGAGGCCTTTTCTCAATTAAGGAGGGATAATAAGTCAGATAACTCTAGTTTGTGTGTCAAGTTGACATAAGACTAACTGACCTCTTGTCAACATGACACACAAAAACATCACTGTTACACCACACTTTTTCCTTCTTATTCATCCCTGAGATCTCACAATTAAAAACATAAATAACTTTAAAAGTCCTACAGTCTTCACAAATGCAAACACACTGAAATTTCAATCTCTTTAAAATATCCAATCTCTCTAAAAATCCAAAATCTCTTTTAAAAGTTCAGAGCCTTCCAGCTGTGGGCTCTGATAAAATTAAATTAAAGAGGGAAGAACCAGGGCACAGGCACAGTCTGAGCCAAGCAAAACCAAACTCCAGCATATAAACGACTCATTGATACCTGGGACTCATTGACCATCTTCTGGACTCCTCCAAGGAGCTTGGGTCACTTCTCCACCTCTGCCCTCCGCAGCACACACAGCTCGTCTTTTAGGTTCCGGCTGGCTCCAGGCCACTGCTGCTGCTGTTCTGGGCGGTCATCCAATGATCTTGGCATCTCCAAAATGCTGGAGTCTTCTCCTGCATCTGGGCTGCACTTTCACCAATAGCCTCTCATAGGCTCTCTTCATGGTGGCAATCCTCAGCTTCTTTGCATGACCCATTCAGTCCTGGCCTTCAACTCCACTGAGGCTGCACCTTCACCAATGGTCTCTTGCCCTCTCACGGTGCCAAGTCTTGGCTTCTTGCCATGACCCCTTCATGCCTTCAAAACTAGTACCACCTGGGTGACTCTTACACTACCCAAGTTCAGCTGCCAGCATAAGGTACAACCTTGGTCACCTCCGGAACACAGCTTCTATGTGCTGACTCTCAGGAAACACTTCCCAGGAGAGTTTATCTCAGTGGTTCTGGTCTCTTCTTATTCACCACTAATTTCTTATCTCCAGCTGACTCGCATCAGGTATCCCAGCAAAACAAAGGTTTCGATTTAGTAGTTCTGGTCTCTTGTTAATCACAGCTGATTCTTCAGCCCCAGCTAACCAGACACCACAGAACCTTAAATCAAAATAGCAAATGACCCTGGTAATGTCTTTAAACTTCCCTCTGAAATGTCACAAGCCAGGCCTCCATCCTCTGCACTGCTCTCAACATTCTTATCTTCTAAGCTCCCACGGAACAGCCCACTGAGCTCTCAATGCTCAGAGGCTTTTCTAAGTCAAAGTTTCAAAGTTTTTCCCCAGTCCTCTCTAGAACATGGTCAGGCCTGTCATAGCAATACCCCACTCTCCTGGTACCAATTTGTCTTAGTTAGGGTTACTATTGCTGTGATGAAACACCATGACCAAGTTGAGGAGGAAAGGGTTTATTTGGCTTGCACTTTCATATTGCTATTCATCACTGAAGGAAGTCAGGACAAGAACTCAAACAGGGCAGGATCCTGGAGGCAGGAGCTGGTGAAGAGGCCAGGAAGAAGTGCTGCTTACGAGCCTGCTCATAATGACTTGTTCAGCCTGCTTTCTTTTTTTTTTTTTGGGGGGGGGGGTTCGAGACAGGGTTTCTCTGTGTAGCTTTGCGCCTTTCCTGGGACTCACTTGGTAGTCCAGGCTGGCCTTGAACTCATAGAGATCCGCCTGCCTCTGCCTCCCGAGTGCTGGGATTAAAGGCGTGCGCCACCACCGCCCGGCCAGCCTGCTTTCTTATAGAACCCAGGACCAGGGATGGCTCCACCCACAATGCATTGAGCCTTCCCACATCAATCATTAATTAAGAAAATGTCTTATAGCCAGATCTTATGGAGGCATTTTCTCAATTAAGGTTCCCTTCTTTCAGATAACTCTAGTTTGTGTGTCAAGTTGGCATAAGACTAGCAAGCACCAAATATTTTTAGTTTCCCTCTTAAAAATGTGTTTTCTTTATTAAATTTCTATCCATGTGTTTCATTTTGGGGTTATTAATGGTGAAGGTAACTTTTTAAAAACTTGCAACAATTGTTCCTATGTTAATTTTGTGCCATTTTTGGAGATGGGGTGTGGGTTACTCTGAAATTGAACATGGGATTTTGTGCAAGCCAGGCAATCACTCTATCTATAAGTAAAATCTCTAGTCCTTTATTTCCACTTAATTTTAGGCAGGGTCTCACGAAGGTGCCCAGGCTGGCCTTGAACTCACCCTATGACCCAGGCAGATCTTGAACTTGCCATTCTCCTGACTCTGCCTATCATTGTCTATCAAATAGCCAGAGTTCCAGGCTCGCACCACTGGACCCAGCAGATTCTTTCATAGTTTCTATATAGTTGCTTACAATGAACAAAGATAATTTTATTCCTTCTTTCCCAACCACTGTACTTCTTATTCATTTTCCTTGTCTTAGGGCTGACATGGTGTGAGAAACTTGTGGCAGGCATGAGAAGCCATGGTGACAGAAGAGGGCACGCCCTTGCCTCACCCTTTGCTTAGCAGGAATGCTTTTAGCTGGTTAGAAACCCAACTACATCTGAAGGGCCGCTCCTCTCACCAGGTATAGCATTCTCGTGGCTTCTGAGAGTGAGAGAATCTTTGGGGATGAGGGAGGAGGTCTGTTCTCTGTTACCATCCAGAGTTAGCATTAAGGAACAACACTGAGATATTCCGGCATCAGCATCCTCTGCGGATTAGCAATAGTATACTCACTCTGCCAAAGAGATATTCCGGCATCAGCATCCTCTGCGGATTAGCAATAGTATACTCACTCTGCCAAAGAGATATTCCAGCATCAGCATCCTCTGCAGATTAGCAATAGTATACTCACTCTGCCAAAGAGATATTCCAGTATCAGCATCCTCTGCAGATTAGCAGTAGTATACTCACTCTGCCAAAGAGATATTCCAGTATCAGCACCCTCTGCAGATTAGCAATAGTATACTTACTCGCCGAAGAATGGTCCCAGCAGGAGGATACAGAAGAGAGAGGGCTGGCTGCATCACTGCTGCTGGTCTGTCTGCCTGGCTGTTTGGTTGCCTTTCTGTTCTGAGGGATTTGGGCCTGTGGTTGTCACTCATATCTGGCTGTCTACCATAAGATGGAGGGTCATTTTCTAAGGCTTTTGCTTTAATGTGTTAACATGATTTTATTGGCACAACTTTTAAAATCTACTTGGCCAAAGTGGACTAATTTCTAAAGCCCAATGTATGGGCCTGGAGGTGACGATGGGGTTTGTTACTATTCTTCCAGGGGATAATGTCTGCACACCACAAGGTACTGCTCACCCTCTCAACCCTGTCCATATAGGCGGTGAGGGGCATGCCTGCTCTCTAGTTCCCTAAAAACAGAATGAAAGAGAATATTCTTTTGGCCTGGGTAAGACGAAAACATTCTGACCAGTTCCACCCTGGAGACTGAGGCCAAGGGTGACCATGGGTTCTGCTCTCTGGAAGTTGTCGTCGGCTTGACAAAGTTGAGGTGTTGCTCTGGTAATGTCAGGCAGGTGGCCAAGAGGACACCCATTCCCCCTCTCTTCCCTTAGGAGTCAGTGGTTTCCTCTCTCTCTCTCTCTCTCTCTCTCTCTCTCTCTCTCTCTCTCTTTCTCACTCTCACTCAAACAACTGAAGACATCTGTTCTCACTGCATTTTCCCACATGAGTTAGAGTTTCCCTGGATGCCTCCCGTATACTGTGCTTTGGGGGAGCAACTTCTGAACCCACCACCCTGGCCACTAATTAGTCTGTAAGAAGACATTATTTCGGCCGCTCTTTTCCCCTTCTCATAAACATGTGTTTGCTCGTAGTATTTGTTTTGTATTTTTCTGTTTGTTTGTTTGTTTCTTCTAATAATTTGTTTTAACTCCCACTATTCTCATGTTATTTTCTGGGATTTTTTAAATTCCTTTGATTTAATCAATACCTTTTATTAAAAGAATTTGATAGCAATTCTTCTATGAGAACAAACACTCTTCCAAGATAATTGTTTTCCAACTTGAACTGCATGAGGGAAGTGTGGATGAATCCCTCGTCAGATGCATTAGCAAAGAGCAATGGGTATGACCTGAAGTGTGGGAGGTATCTGCACTCATGATGAGTCAACAGCCAGACATCCACTTCGTTGAGTTTCTCCTGCTGTTTCCATCTCGGTTTCTTAAGCCAGTCACTTGCTAATATACGGATTTCCCACCTCAGGGAAGGAAGGGAAGGTAAAAGGAGGAATCTGTGATTTTGCTGGCTTCCATTTTACCAAATTGACCATCTATTGAAGACATAAGCTGTTCTTCCAATTGCATAAAAGGAGACAAACGTTGCTATTTAGCGGCAGTAAGAGAAATGGAAAGAGGAGATCTCCTGCAACAGCCAGAGTTGTCCTGTGGACTAGAGAGCAGCCAACATGAGAGCTGTTTAGTAAATGATAATATTTATAAAATAATGGCTCTATAGTCACACTAAAAGATGGATGGCGTGGGGCTATAGAGATGGCTCAGCGGTTAAGAGCACTGGCTGCTCTTCCAGAGGTCCTGAGTTCAATTCCCAGCACCCACATGATGGCTCACGACCATCTATAGTGGGATCCGATGCCTTCTTCTGTCATGCAGGTGTACACGCAAGTAGAGCACTCATATGCATAAAATACATAAATAAATAAAAGATGGATGGCAGGGTCTTTACCTCTTCTTTTCAGCCCTTTCAAGTATTTCCAGTCCTTCTGACACACAACTAGAATCCACTGAAATTCCATTCCCCTTTTCAGTCTTAACTGCCCATGTCCCCACAGTCTCGGTTCCCAGAGGGATGGACTCAGTCAGCATCCGTGAGGATGAGTGTAGACAAAGCAGTTTCAGTGGTTGATCTGCTGCCTCGGCCGTCAGACTAACTTAGAGTTGGGTCTTGATTCTTCCATCAGTGGCCAGCATGGCCAAGTTTCTTAACTAGCATGAACACACTCAGCATCCAACTTAGGACACCACAGGGGAGTGAAGGGCGACATCATCAATAATCACAGCAGAAAAATCGAAAATCATTATAGCAAGAAGGCAGGCACGGATAAAAGTGGCTGCGGTCACATCAGGATGCCTCACACTAGACTTCGCAAGATGGACCCTTTCCTCTGAAAAGCACGTGGGGCAATTATGAAGGTGTGAAAAACTGCCCCCTGTGATAACAAACAGAGATGCTTAGCACAGAGCCTGGTGATACTAAAAGTCAGTGGATGTTAGTTACGATTGTAAGTACATATCCAACTCTTCATATCCCTCAGGGCGATCTGGGATGTTGAATAGTACCAACAGCTAATATCTACCACTTGATTAGCTGGCAGACCCTACCCAAAAGTCCTAGGTTTTTTTCCTTTAGAAATAATATACTGTAGTAGTGTCACAATCCCCATACTTCCACCTGGTGGGCGTGTGAGTGCTTGTGTGTGTGTGTGTGTGTGTGTGTGTGTGTGTGTGTGTGTGTGCTCATGCACATACAAGCACATGCCTGTAGAGAAGAGACGTCAACATCACATGTCTTTTTTAGTTGTTTTCCACTTTGAATTTTAAGACAGATCTTCACTGGACCCAGAACTTCCCATTTGGCTAGACTATTTGGCTAGCAAACGTAGAGGTCTACTTGTCTCCGTCTCTCCAGGGCTGGGATTACAGACATGCTACCATGCCCTGCTTTTGATGGGAGTGTTGGGGATCTGAACACACTGAATTCACGTCTTCATGCTTACATAGCGAGCACTTTGCCAACCGAGTTATCTCTCCTGATTCCAGATTGACTTTTTATAAGATCGATCTCACTGTAAAACAAAACTGTCCTTCAGTTCAGAGCAAAGGTGTGTGGAGGAGGCTTCAACAGTTCTCTGGTTCAGTTCATAATTGTCTGCTACAATCAACAGTGCAGTTTCCTGAATAAAGGTGGCCTTTAAAACTCCAGAGAAACCTGCATGATCATTTCAGAGGTGTGGTATGGGCAAGAGGGCTCTTAATGTTTCCCTTGCAATAAAGAACCTGCATTTAGATAAGGACACTTCTCTGTTTCCTAGCTTTGTGTAGTAAAGAAAGGAGAACTGTAGATACCAGAATGGCCTCAACACAATGGTGATGAACATGCTTCTTAGTTTCACAGGAAGTTGTGGTGACTAAAGAGAGGAGAAACACTTGGAAAGAACTTGGTGATTTTAGAAGGATCTGAAAAACTCTTCCACAGAGCAGCACCATGGGTCAAGCTAGTTTGTGCTTGTTCCTGATTTTCGCAGATACAGATCATATCTTGTGGAAATCTATGGACAAGTGTTTTCTTGCTGGCATCATTAAGATGATAGATTAATGAATTATTAATGCCTTGTCTCTGCTAAAAGCTCCATAAACTAGCTTCATTAATGCATCCAGTCACCTGTCCATTGATCTGTACATTGGTTCAACAGATACTTACCCAATCTACTATTATATGTTAAGGGCAAAAGATTTAGGGAAATGATATTCTGTGTGGACTCTGGTCAGAGGATTGTAGAAGCAGCCCTAGCTCTTCATCTTTGAACTCTTTGCTACATGGCTTCAGAGACTCTGTTCTCTGACATGAGACTTACTTGGTTAAGGAGTTGATAGTAAGCAAGATGCAAGCTAAAGGTTGGCCAAGCTTCTGAAATAAAGCTTGTTTGCACTATAAGAATATGTGTTTTAGCCTGTTGGATGGTTAGAGACAGAACAGAGATAATATTATTTTAGCCAAGAATATCCTACATTGGCTGAAAACCAGCTGATCTGCTCTAGTTAATGTATCTCCTATACATGTGAGGTTGTCTGATTGAGACAAGATGAGTCACCTAAGATCAGCCAGAGCTGCCAGTCACCCATCCCAATATGAATAAGAATTGCTTGTTGAATGCCATCAGACCACTGTGAGACTAGTTAATGACAGAGCTCCAAAGACTCTTGCCTGCATATCTTTTCTCCTTGACTACTCTACTCCCATTTTTCTTGAGATGTATTGTGAGTCTGCCAATGTCATGTTCTTAGATGTCTCGTCATTATTTATTTAGAAGAATGCAATGGCAATTTGAGACTTTATCTCTGTTGCTTTCCTGGTGTTGGGAAACTCAGGTTGAAGCTACAAAAGTCTTATGAGTGTCGGGGGATTCATGCTTACATGCTTACATGGTTACTGTTCACTTGGTGCTTAGGTCACGATGCTGTAGCAGATGCATTCTGGATGTTAGGAAATGCATGAGGAGGTCTGTTTGTATAGACCTCATATTTTCCTAGAGGATGTTTCAAATGGATAAAAAAACAAAACTCAGCACAATACAGAAAGTCCCAATACGAAACACTGAGTTTTCAGTTTTTATTTTGAAAACCCAATTCTTTCTTAATATAATGTTATTTAAAGCATAAGGATGCTCAACTAACTCAGCCCAAAATACATTGTTTCTTGCACTGACGAGTGGCCAATGTGCTATCAACTGAAGTCCACAGGGAAGGTACCAGGAAGAGTCCCCTTTGATCCTTTTTCTCTTTCTCATTTCCTTGGCTGAAATGAAAGTTGACTATCTAGAGACCCACAGACGTTTTGCAGTCTTGAGAATGAATTTTGATGGTACAGCTGCATCCCTGATGACTTTGTATCTGCAGTATCAGGCCTGGATGGCCTATCTTTAGATGCTCTCTTCTAAGGTGGAGCAATAAGCTTCTATTTTAAGTCTCTGTTAGTTCCACTCTCTGATGCTAGCACCTCGCTGTCATCCTAACCGATTTCTCTAGCAACATTAACGACATCATCACATTCACTGGGCTGTGGCGGGTTTCAGAACTGGACATCACAGAAATATTCATGCCAAGTAGCTCTCTAAACAACTCACTTGTGCAAGATTGCAGAAGACTAGTTAATATTGGCAATGATGCTATTTGTCAGTAAAGTTTAGCCCACATTGTTTTGATTCTGGGGAGTTATCCTGGGAAAAATCTAATCTTGGAGGATCAGAGAGAGGGATCTTTACTAGGAACATCGTGGGTCTGCTAGATACAAAGCAAAACTATAGTTTTCCAGGCCAAGCTAAAGATGGAAGGAGCAGGTGGGCATGGGGAAGGTATTACAAGCAAAAGGAACAGGGTTTGTAGAGGCCAGATGAACTTGATCTATTTGGGGGATCTTCAAGTTACTATATAAATTGAATGAGTGTCAAGGATAAGCATAAAGTGTGGATGAAGGCAGAAAATGAGGCAGAGAAACAGATGCCATTTTTTTTTTAAATCATACTCAGGCATTTCACATACATCCTTCTTGAAAGGTCATTTATGATGCAAAGAAGATGAAGGTTACAGGTAGAAGGTATAAGGTGGTAGTTTCATGGTGCAAGGTGATGGTGCTTCATGGGTAGACCCATGGGTGTACAAAGCAAAGCTGTAGTTATCCAGATTGTGACATGGAACTGCAGTATGGACACAGATTTCAGGGCATGGGGAAGGTTAGAACTGCTAAGACCTGTGATTGGTTGGCTTAACCCGATTTCTGGCCTACGCTTCAAGGTTGAAGAGGAGGCTATTGCTGCTAATGAGAGCTACGTAGAACAGATTTGTAATTTTCAAGGTGGCACTAACTGTGTCTTCTAAGAATCTTAAATGTCTTTTGCCTAGTTGAATATTAGCTTGATAACAACTGGCTTACTGAAAATTAAACTTTATCGACGAGAAGGGTATACCATCTGGCTTTTCTCTGACTGGTAGAGATCTATTTCCCTGGATGTAATAAAGTTGTAACCTCTGCCACAGGAAGCTATTACCTGATATTATTTATTTCCTGATAAAAAGGAGCAAATCATGGCTGGACATCTGTGGAAAATGAGTTTGTAATAAAGCTAAGGTAGTTAATGTCTACTTGGGAGTTTCTTCTGTGATGATAAATGTCTACTCTGTTGAAATAGTTTCCATAAAACTCAGTAAATAAGAGGGTAGGGAGGTTGTGTAATTGTCAATGAGGTAATAAAGGGGGGCGTCTGTTTATGAGACTTACAATAAAAAGTGAAACCCTAATTCCTATGAAAAATGAAAATAATTTTGGTGTATCAGTTTTGCAATTTAGGAGCCTCTGTTTGGGAAAAAAATTTAATATGTGTTTAATTAACATTCATTGGCTAATAGGAAGAGATGTGTAGCATACCACTGGGAAAAACAGACTGTTACCAAGAGTGGGAGCAGAGTGCTAATAGCTCAGAGAACAAATAATAGCCTGATGCTGACCATTCTGTCTACACAAGGGGTCCTTTAAAAATTGTTGTTCTGGGTGATTATTGCTTATAAAATCTTCTGCTGTTTGATGGCTGTCTGTATTGGGAGCAGACAGGATATGGCACCAAAGGATGAAGAATATCTTTACTTCAAATACCTGCTGCCTTTTCTCTTTCAAAGACCTTGATGAAGAGCAACTAACTGCTTTTATGATGTTGACTGTAACAGCAACCTCCTGGCTTAGTAGACTCTGATGAGAATGTCATTGTCATACTCTAGTGTGGGGAGTGGAAGAAGCCCTGAGCGAATGTATGTTGTTGACATGGGCACAGCCTCGCCAGAGACACCAATGTCTCAAACCCATGGAATTGACAAAACCTTCCCTGGGTGGGGCTCCGAGAGATGGCGAAGCCTTCCTCTGATACGTGCTGATGAGTGTTTGACCTTTAGCTAAGGCCAGTGTACAGAGAGCATCCACTGTAGCTTCCTTCTGGATGATTCCAGCCTGAAACTGATTCTGTAGGTAGACCTCCCCCTGAGGCTTGCTAACTCTTCCTCTTTGTGCCATCCATAGCAAATGTACCAAATTTCCAGGTTGTGCAGTCAGTGCCCTCCACCATGGCAAGCACAGCCCACCCAATCCTAGCCATTCTGTATGTGTGTCTGTCATTTCTCCAATGTCCTCGCATTGCCCAGAACCAACGCATGCAGCATGAGGCACTCTGTTGCTGCCCCTGTCTCAGGGTGGATTAGGGAGGGTAAGCAGGGAGGCAAGGGGGATGTAGCCACAGCCAGGATATTGGTGATCCTTCAGAACCATGGTTCTCAACCTTCCTAATGCTGCAGCACGTTAATACACTTCCTCATGTTGTGACTCCCAACCATAAAATTATTTTCATTGTTACTTCATAACTGTAATCATGCTACTGTTATGAATCATAATGTAAATACCTGATGTGCAGGATAGCTGACAGGTGACCCCCATGAAAGGTTCATTCAACTCCCAAACAGGTCACAACCCAGAGGTTGAGAACCACTGTTCCAGAATATAGTTTTAGTGACCAGTGAGTAGGAATAGTTGTTGTTGGATGCCTGTGGGAGACACCAGAAAGGGATCTTCTTTTTGGAATCGGGTGGCTAGAGCCAGTTATTCAGACTAAGCTGCCACAGCAAAGAAACCCAAACATCAGTGGTCAGAAAAGCTAGACATTTGCTCCTTGTTCACTGTAGGGTCCAGAGCAGAGGCTAAGGGGATGTCTAGGGTAGGTAGATGGCTCTGTTCTAACGGCCGTCATGGATTTCAGTTTCTTCTCACTCTTTGCTTCTCTTGAACTGTTATTCACAACTGTGCCGTGTCAAAACCAGGCTGTAAGAATTGCACCCTCTTTCCAGCCCAGGGTGAGGGAGGAAGAGGGAGTCAGGGGTAACCTTTTCCTTTAAGGTACTGTCAAGGAGTTGCTCTTCTTATTGGTCAGAATGTCATCACATGACCGCCACGTCTACCTGCAATGATCTGGAAAATAAAGTATCCCACTGATGGCTGAGTCATCAATTAAAACCGAGTTTTCTGGTGCTGAGAAGAGCAGGAAAATGAGCGTGCTGGGAGTTGTATAACAGTCTTGGCAACACAGCCCTTTGCTCTACCTCACTCCTCTCATTCTTATTTTGTGGGTGTTTGAGGATGGGTCTCTGCATTTTTTTTCTGAGATAGGGTTTTCTCTGTGTAGCCCTGGCTGTCCTAGAACTTGCTCTGTAGACCATGCTGGCCTTGAACTCACAGAGATTTTCCTGCCTCTGCCTCTCGAAGGCTGGGATTAAAGGGCTGTGCACCACCACACCTGGTTTATGGTCTCTGTGTCTTACTGATGGTTCCCAGATGCTAATTGTTCATTGCTAAGAGGACTATTGGATTTTGATGTAATATTTGAAGTGATACAATTTGACTATTTTATACATTTTAGATATTCATACCTGGAATTACTTCAATCCTAATATGGCAAACTCAACATGGTAGTGACTATATTATTCATCATATTTGCCTCCCACCCTAAACCATATTCAAGAGAGATGTTGCTGTGTGGGGAGGGTTTTCCTGTAGTTTCATAGCCCTGTCCAGGGAACCTGGACATTAAGATTAAGATTTTCTAAGAGGTTAATGACAATATTTGAAATTCAGTGGAGTGCCTTGCACACTTAACAGTGAAAGAAAATGTATAAGAATATTTATTTGTGTGTCTCAGAATAGAAAGCTGCGCTCTATTAAGGTCAAACATACTTAGAAGAATATAGGCTTTTGTTTGCTTTGCAATGTTAGATTAATATATTTTCTAGAGTTGCTTTGGGCTTTGTGATGGGTTTGTGGCTGGTGAATTGAAAGCTGAGGAGACACTGAGAATTTCCCCTTCAGATAGTCCCGAAGGGCCGTTTGGGGTCATTCAGGACTCTCCACAGTGTTACTACATCACTACAAATATTTTATGATAATTACTAAATTTGTAGCTTGGTTGTCTGTTTTTATGTACAAGAGATCCCGAGCTGTTTCATGATGACTGTCCTCTATAAGTTCGCCTCCAGGACTTGCTATCCAGGTGGCATAATGTTGAGACACAGAGGGAATGGGTAAGGGAGAAGGGAAGGGGTGAGGGAGAAGGAACGGGGCCATAGCTCTAAATGAAAGGGGAAGTCCTTCAGTGGAATAGAAGACGTAAACATGGGAATGGACACAGAAAGTCCGCATTTCCGGCTCCCGCTTCACTTCCCAGTTGCACACCCAGATCTGCAAGTGTCTCCTGGATGTCTAGACCAGCAAATCCCTAAAGTCGTCACATCCAGCACTCACCCCACTGCCGTCCCTTCAACATTCGCTCGTAGCCATATGCTCCCTCGCTTAGTCAATGGCATCTGCACCCATTTCTCGGTCAGCCAGGAGTCATAGCGTCAACCCAACCTGTCAAACCTCCATCACCAGACTGTCTCTTCTTTAAACTATCTGAGGATATTGGGATGCCTCCTGGCTCCCTGGACTAGCCACAAAGATCTCTTACTTCAACCGAGTCTCCCAGCTTCTGGTTCCCCTCTGGCCAACCATCACAAGGCAAATCTCCTCATTACAGTTCCAGTGACCGTTCAAAGTCTATATCTTCTCATTTTATCCCCTGCTTCAAGTTAAGAAAGGATGCCCCTTTCTCCACGAATATCAAACTTTTATGTGGATTACGATTTTTGTGGCCTGACGACAGATTATCTCTCTTGGCCTGGCTTTAACCACCTACCCCCACCAGGAGCTGTAGGTCATCTCCAAGCTGACTGCTTTTCATATCTAAGCAAGATCTGTTTGTCTGAATTTCAATGTAATGTTTTGTCTGTTGGGAATCCTTGCTTCCTTCCTCTCTTCCTTCCTTCCTTCCTTCCTTCCTTCCTTCCTTCCTTCCTTCCTTCCTTCCTTCCTTCCTTCCTTCCTCTCTTCCTTCCTTCCCTCCTCCCTCCCTCTCTCCTCCCTTTCTCCCTCCCTTCCTTTCTTCCTGCTTGCTTTCTTTATTTCTTGTTGGCCTGGCTAATACTCATTTGGCCAATATTTTGTTAGTTAATTGTAGCATTCCTGTGGTACTAAGGGCAGAGTCGTGAACAAAATTAAAAAGTGCCTGTCCACCAACATCAGGACCATTTTAATCACGTCCTGAGTCATTTGTCACGGATGGCATCCAATTAGAGCTTATTTGTAGATCTGGGGGACATTTTTCACTCCACCTTCCCTAGGGAGACATACTGAGCGGCTCACCACACTAACTGAAAAGCTGAATGATGAGGCCTTGTAGAAACAATACTCAAGAAAATGCTAGGATCAAGCAGTAATCAGCCATTGGAAATGAACCTGGGAAGCTTGGATTGATGCCGCCTGGTGCTAAATTGTTGTGACTCAGCTCTACCTCCCTTCCTAAAATGAGGAAATGATAGAGGGTGACTTCTATGATTCTCATGGCTAAGATTCAAACCTTTTAGTAAAGCAGTAGAAATTAAGCTTTGCACATCAGCTATGCAAGACAAATAGGTTATAGAGGACCAATGTAGAGAATGGTGTGTAATTAGTAAGATTTTCTTGTATAAAAATTTGCTAAGAGGGCTTATTTCATGTATCCTTATAAAAGGGGGGAGATGCAAGTTATGGAAGGGATCAGGTTGACTTATGATATGATTATGTGTCCTATGGTTGAATATCTGCACCTGCCTGCTGAAACTGCATCTAGCAACTGGAGGTACCCAAGGTGGTGCAGTGGTCAGAGCGGAGATGATGATGATTTGGACTATGGTAACAATAGAGATGGAGAAAATACTTGGGTCCAGGATATCTTGGTGGCAGAAGACTAGTGTTATTTACAGAATAAAGTCATTATCAGATGGAGATTGTGCTGGAGAGAGAGAGCTCAGTTGGTAAAGTGTTTGCATTTTTAGCAAGAGGGCCTGAGTTTAATCCCCAGAAGAGCATTTAAAAAGACAGGTTTGGTGGCATGCACTCATATGAGAGGAGAGGCACGGGCGGAAGCCTTGAGAAGGGAGGCCAGAAAGGTAAACGGAAAGAAAATTGAATTTTTCACCATTGTCACAGAAGCAATAACAGATCTCCTGTTTGGGCATCTGGCCAGTCTTCAAGTCCATAAACCGGCTTTCATCATCCTGCAGTTTTTAAGATTTTATTTTTATTAGTGTGCGTATGTGTAGATGTGTGTGCCCCACACGTGTATGTAGGTACTCACAGTGGCTAGAAGAGGATATTGGATTCCTTGGAGCTAAAGTCACAGGCAGATTTGAACCACCCAACATGGGTGCTGGGAGTTGAACCCAGGTCCTCTGCAAGAACAGCACTGGCTCTTAACCATTCTTAACCACTGAGACATCTCTCCAGCCCCCTCCCCATACCTGGACCCTCTTTCGCCTCTCTTCTCTTTTCTCTTCTCTTCTCTTCTCTTCTCTTCTCTTCTCTTCTCTTCTCTTCTCTTCTCTTCTCTTCTCTTCTCTTCTCTTCTCTTCTCTTCTCTTCTCTTCTCCTCTCCTCTCCTCTCTTCTCCTCTCCTCTCCTCTCCTCTCCTCTCCTCTCCTCTCCTCTCTTCTTCTTCTTCTTCTTCTTCTTCTTCTTCTTCTTCTTCTTCTTCTTCTTCTTCTTCTTCTCTCTCTCTCTCTCTCTCTCTCTCTCTCTCTCTCTTTCTCTCTGATGGGGTTTACTAGGTAGTCATGGCTGGCCTGGCCTCAAACTCATAGATATCCACCTGCCTCTGCCTCCCAACACCTGGTCTTTTTATGTAAGTGCACAGCAAGTATTTACCAAATGGGCTATCTCCCAAGCCTCCCTGTGTGTATTTGGACAATCCTGATTTAATCTATCACTATTAAAAGCTTCATAGATAAATAAACCAAACCTTATGGTATATGTGACATTGTTAACAACCCAAACTGTTTTTTGTTCCTGCTCCCCACCATGCTTATTTTCTTGCCCAGAGTAAAACCTGTACGGATAATCGTGTCCTCCCAGGCTTGTTAGGAAGTCCTTCATACTGTGAGCTAGCTCATGTTGTATGCTCTCCACTGCGCACTGCCCCAAGTCTGTACCCTGGTTAGACTTTCTCAGTAGAGCGTTAGAACTTCATGGATGCTACATGGTCTTACAATCCCAGCACTACATTACAATAATAGTAATTATTATTACTATTAATTATTGTTATATTTAATTTATTTTTTGGGTCTGAGTGTTTTGCCTGCATTTATGTAATTGCATCGTGTGTGTGTGTGTGTGTGTGTGTGTGTGTGTGTGTGTGTGTGTACCTGGTGTCCATGGTGGAAATAAATTTGATTCCCTGAAACTGGAGTTACAGATGGTTGTGAGTCACCGTTCAGGTACTGGGAATCGAACCTGATCAACAAATGCTCTAAAGTGCTGAGTCATCTGTCCAGTCCCTCTTCAGCACCTTCGTTTTCCAGGGTCATTTAATATGACGTAGAAATTAAAATCATATATATTTAAAGTGTACAACTAGTTATTTCGATAGACATGTTTATTGTAATCACTGCAATCAAGCTTCCAAACTTTCACCGCAGAAAATCAATACCTCAAAGAGATGTTTGATCTGCTGTGTTGATTTCTGTATTCTTCAATGTAATCAAAGTATATAAAAGACCAACCCCTTATCATTTCTGGCATCCCCCAGCCACTCCTGGGGTCCCACGGCCATGCATGATCTGTCAGCATTCAGGCAAAATGCTTAATCACCCCCGGGTCTCACATCCTATGTAATCCATGTGCATGCGCAGTGTGGCCACATACTCTCTATGCATGCGTGGAGTGGCTACATAAACCCCTTTATGCATGCACTAAGCTACCTGTGAAAGCAAACCCGCCTGCCCCATACTCTCTTCTCCACAGCTTTTCTTTTAGACATGCTTGCACACTCCCCCCTCCCCCTTTCCCCCCACTCTTTACCAATAAAACTCTTAAAGTGGATTTCATTGTATATTTGTGGTCTGTTCTCGGTGCACTTATTTTATGGACACAAGACGTTTCTACATATTTATGATATACAGTGGTATGATTTATGTATACAATGTATGATGAGCAGATTAGGAAAATTAGCATTCTCATTTATTTATAATTTCTATGTTTTAGGAAACTTCAGACTCTTCCTTCCTAGCTATTTTTATTTTTTAAGGCATAAATAAATGTAAGAGAAATTTAAAGGAAACATCCTTGGTGTTCACTCCACAGTGGTATGAACCAGTGTGCTCAGTGTGGTAAGAATCCATCTGCTTCTCCCCTGGAAATAGATGTCTGTAAAGAACTACTGGACACCTGAAGCTGGGAAGCTAGGATAAGAGACCAGCTGGGTCCCAAGTCGAGCAGGACCCTTGCTAATCCTCCGGGAAGCACAAGAATGTTTGGCAAGCCTATCCAAAGACCGACAGAACACAGTGCTAAATAAAGCAAGCCAAGTAATGCATACTTTTGAAATGAAGACAAATGTATTTTCGGTGGATTTTATTTTCTCATTTCTCTGCAGGGGACCAAGTGGCCCAGAAGTACTCTAAGTAGAATTGTCATTAATCGTGATAATTTACCTTCTAGAAAGAAAAAAAAAAAAAACAAAATAAACCAAAAACCAAAAACAACAAAACAAACAAACAGACGGAAAACCTCCCTGAAGTTCCCCATGTACAAGTTGTATTCTAAATTTCTGGTGCATTTGAAAATCATAGTCTTGTTCTTCCGAACAATGACTAACTATGCAGGGAAGGAAGGACCAGGGGCATCATGTCGGACTTGTTTGGTACTTTAATTTAGGATGTTCATCCAACTTGGGAAAAGAAAAAAAAAAACTCCAGTGTTGTTGGATTTCCACTCCAGCATGGTTCCAGGGCAAGCTTTCCATGGAACCCTGAAAGAAAAACCAAACCAAACCAAACCAGAGGCTGCCTAGAGGAAAAGGGCAAAACTGGACAAGAATCTGGAAATCTAAAGTTATAACCAGTAGCTCTCCATGGACAAGCAGAGACTAGCTCTCTCTCTTTCTATACCCGTGTCTCCATCGATCTCTTTTTGATCCATCTGCTGCCTTCCCTTCCTGCCTGCTCTGTGCACAGTGTTCTGAGTGCTCTGAGTCTGAAGAGCCAACACTGGGCAATGCCTAAGGACACACCCTGGAACCAAAGCCTTCAGTTAGGACCACGCGGCAGCCAGACTCATTTGGTTTTACAGTAGTTTGCATCATACACATTTAACTGTATGGTGTAAGTAAATGCTTCTCAGTGCTGAGTTCTGTAAAACAATAGTCATACAGACGGCTATGGCAATCTGTATTTTGACCTATCCAACTTCTCTTTCCACTTCTGCCAGAGATAGCATAACCTTTTCCTGTCTCCTTTCCTTATTCCTTCCTGGTTTCTACTAACGGATTCTTCATTTGTCTTACACACACACACACACACACACACACACACACACACACTGGATTTGACGTTGCCTTGAGAAATACATGAAATAAAAAAATAACAAGGGCTGTGCGTGCTTTGGCAGCACATATACCAAAACTGGAATGTTACAGAGAAGATCGGCGTGGCTCTTGAGGAAGGACGACATACGAATTTGTCAAGTGTTCGCTATTTTTTGGCCTTCTCCTGTAATCAGATTGGTAACTACCCCAATTGTCATCAGAGATCCTCCATCCAGTAACTGATGGAAGCAGATACAGAACTTCACAGCCAAGCACTGGGCTGAGCTCCCGGAATCCTGTTGAGGAGAGGAAGGAAGGATTGTATGGGGAAGGAAGGAGTGTCAAGGTTGTCACAAGGGAACTCACAGAACAACTAACCTGGGCTCGTAGGAGCTCACAGACTCTGGACCGACAGCTAGGGAGCCTGCATGGGACTGTACAAGGCCCTCTGCATATGTGTGACAATTGTGTAGCTTGATCTGTTTGTGGAACTCCAAATAGTGTAAGCAGGGCTGTCCCTAATGCTTTGGCTGGCTTTTGGGGCCCTGTTCCTCATACTGGACTGCCTCACCCAGCCTTAATACAAGGAGAGGGGCTTAGTCCTATCTCAACTTGATATGCCACGTTTCGTTGGCATCCATGGGAGGCCTGTCCCTTTCTGAACAGACAGAGGAGGGGTGGATGCAGGGGGGTCGGAGGGGGGGGACGACAGAGGGGTAGTAGGGGGAGGGAATGGGAGGAGAGGAGGGAGAGGAAACAGCAGTCAGGATGTAAAGTATATGAAAAAATTTAATTAATAAAGCAATAGCAAGGACTATGTGAAGAAATTGAAGTGAAAGGGAAACTGGATTGCAGGACTGAGGGACCACCAGGGCTGAGGTTAGCATCTGGCAGAAGGGGTGGCCATTCTATTTGGAAGCCAGAAGGTCCCCCCACAAACCCTGTTTTGAGCGTCTCAAGGAGAGAGAAAAGGCAATTAATTTTGCTTGTTCATTTTTATCAACTTACCACAACAAACTAGAGTCACCTCAGAAGGGGAAACCTTAATTGAGGAATTGCCTCCATCAGATTGGCTTACGGCCATGCCTCTAGGACATTTTGTTGATTACTGATGGATGCGGGAGTACCCATCCCACCTGGGTAAAGCCACCCCTGGGTAGGTGGTCCTGGGTTGTATTAAAAAAAGCAAGTTGAAGAACCATGGTAAGTAAGCCAATATGCAATACTTCCCGTGGTTTCATATGTCAGTTCTTGCCTTAGTTTCTGCCTGACTTCCCTCAATGATGGACTGTGACTTATAAGGAGAAACAAGCCAATTCCTCCCCAAGTTGCTTTTCGTTTGGGCTATCTCATGGAAACAGAAAACGAAACTAGTACAGTTATGATAGTGAGACATATACCAGTTGCTTAGGAGAACTAGTTCTTTATATTTTATTTAGCTGGTACCAAGCTTTTGACTTATTATGGAGTCTCAATTCTGCAATGAGTTGACTCAGGGGTATAGAGAAAGATCCATAGTAGGATGATTTGAGTCCGAGTTCTTGATGGAGCAGCAGTTTGTATATCATGCTTCCTTCCATACTCGAGGGTAGCTTTAACATGCCACATCCCTGATGCCTTCCCCAGACCATGGTGGCTTTGAAGGGATGGGTGAACACAGGGAAGATGATGTCCTTTATAATCCAGATCCTATGCGTTTACAAACGTCTGATGTAGGATGTGGCGAGATGAGAGGAAATGATGCAGTTCAAGTTCCATGTGAAGGAGAACTGCATTCATGAAGCTGATTGGGGGTACTCTTGGTGTGAAAACCCATGAAAAATGTTGGAGAAACAATGTATAAGAAGGGATCCCAGGCTCTGAAGCAATCACTGAGGCCCTGGATTCCTGGTCAAGCAGAACTGTGGTCCAGAACTATGTCTGGGTCTGGATAGGGTAAGGGAAGTGGGCTTTCACAGTTCCCGACGGACCAGTTGTTGGACCTTCCCTGAAGGGAAGCATGCTTGTGAGTGAAATGGCTTTCTTCAGTGGAGCACAATCCCATTAGGAGAAAAATAGAGCTGCCAGTTGCTAATATACTTAGCAGCTGGGGTAAAAAGGATGTCACAATCCACTTCAACCCATTATTACACTCAGGTCTCCTTGCCTCATATATGTCCCTGGACCCACTCTTGTGGCCTCTTTTACTCAGAGGAACTTTGAAGTGGAAGTTTCATGGGATGCACCATATCCCCTCTAGGGATGTCTTGCTCTTTTAAGCATCCCCATAGCGGACTAAGGGTCAGCTCCTCTTAGTAGCTGCTTGCCTGTTGTCCGAAGTTGGCCAACACCGAGCTGCCCACTGGATAATGCTGCCCTCAGAGCCATATGCTTCTTATTTTGTTTAAATAGAATGATATCTGGGTCAGAGCACTTTGGTGGGATTTTCAGCAGTACCTGATATATCCATGAATGCATTCTTCGGTAATGCTTTTGGTCTTTCCTTCCATTTTATGTTACAATATTTCTGCATGACTTAATGTAGACCATTGCTTCCTCTAACCTCTTATAAACCCTCGGAGTAACTGAAATATTATCACTTTTTGGATCTTGCTAAACATTAAGCTCTGTATTACTTTCATATCTACCAGCTCTCCAATATATATTATTATTATTATGTTCCACCCATGTACTAACACTCAGAATTCAATCTCATATTATTCTTCTGGTCCCTGTGAGTACATTTGGTATATCAGCAGTTTGTATGTCATGTTTCTTTCCATAATCGAGGGTAGCTTTAACATGCCATATCCCTGATATTGCTTTGCTCTTTCCTTCTTTAAATACATTAAGTCAAATTTTGTTGTAATAATAATAAAAACCATTTAAAAAGAGAAAACATTGTAGCCGGGCGGTGGTGGCGCACGCCTTTAATCCCAGCACTTGGGAGGCAGAGCCAGGCGGATCTCTGTGAGTTCGAGGCCAGCCTGGGCTACCAAGTGAGTCCCAGGAAAGGCACAAAGCTACACAGAGAAACCCTGTCTCGAAAAAAAAAACCAAAAAAAAAAAAAAAAAAAAAAAAAAGAGAAAACATTGTTGTGACTTAAATCTAGTTATTATTTCAGTGGACAGAAGAAAGGTCTGAGTAGATGCTAAGGAGAGTCTGCATTATCTTGCCTGAGCAGGGTTTTTCTACTTTGTCATCTATCAGCAGGGACATGAACCTAGAAATTATTTTTATCATTTGATTTATATACGTGTGTGTATCTGTGTGAATGTATGCCACATGAGTAATTGCCTGAAGAAGCCAAAAGAGGTCATCGGATCCCCTGGAACTGGAGTTACAGGTGGTTGTCCGCTCTTTCCAGTTACAAGTCAATGACATGGGGCTGAGAGTTTCTGCCTGCATTCTCTGGAAGAGCAGCATGGACACATCCAATGCTCTTAACCTTGGAGTCACTGGCTCATGGGTGACTCAGCCCCAAATTTTATTTCAAAGCATTTTTGACAAGTTATAACACATCAGCTGTCAAAGATCAAGTTCCCTGGGAAGCAGCAACACCTGGATAAATCTTTGTGGGAAAGAGAAGAAATAGAGGGAGACAGACAGAGATGTCTGGCTGGGCGGCGGTGGTGCACACCTTTAATCCCAGCACTGGGGAGGCAGAGGCAGGTGGATCTCTGTGAGTTCGAGGCCAGCCTGGGCTACAGAGTGAGTTCCAGGAAAGGCACCAAAGCTACACAGAGAAACCCTGTCTTGAAAAACCAAAAAAAAAAGAAAAAGAAAAAGAAAAAGAAAAGAAAGAAGGAAGGAAGGAAGGAAGGAAGGAAGGAAGGAAGGAAGGAAGGAAGGAAGGAAGGAAGGAAGGAAGGAAAAGATGTCTGGTGGGTGAGGCATTCACAACAAAGACCCCAACCAACTGCATCGCTTGTCCTGGTACTGTGGTCATCTGAAACTAGGGCACAGTCCCAGCCTTTATATCCTTGGTCTGTGATGGGGTGTGGGACACTTTCAAGATGGGAATGTGAGCTTAGGTTCGACTGTTCTCTCCAGAAGAATTCAATTATGAGCTGTCAGTCACCACACTTGGAGTTGGGGGACTGAGGGACTCTGTTGTGAAAAGGAGGAAGACACAAGCAGAGGCTTCAGACCCTAAGTTTGATCTCTTCCTTCTGTGACACGTCAAAAGACTGATTTGTTTTCAGCTATTTAAACAAATATAATATCATTGAATTGTCTGAGAATGGGGTTTAGAATACTAAGAGAAGTTTGGAGAGATAAAGGAGAAATGATTGGATGTGTCCAGTGACATAAAGAAATGAAATCTTCTCCTGGTGGTCACCTCTTTAAAATTCCTCTCTTCTCTCAGTCTAAGGGAGCCTGAGGTTCTTAATCTCAGGCTCCCCAGGTCTCAATCTTACAAGCAACGTGGTTTATCTTCTTAGACAATACAAACACCAACAGCTGTGCTCCCTCCCCCCAGGTAGGCAGATTGGAATGCTATTCCCAGCTTGATGAATTGTAAATACCTTCACTGGTTTAATGAGAGTTGGTTTGGGAACAGCACAGGTCGGAAACAAGGCGGAGAACAATGCCACACGAAATACGATTGTCCCTTGGTATCTGTGTGGAATTGGTTTCAGGTCTGAGAATGCTCAAATCCCTTATACAAAATGACGAATTTGCATATAACCTATACACACTATCCCTTATACTTAAAACCATCTCTAGATTACTTGTAATTCCAAATACTGTGTAAATGCTGTGCAAATAGTTGTCTTACTGTGTTGTTTAGGGAACAATGGTTAGAAAATCAACTGTATATGCTCAGTGCAAATGCAACTTGAAATCTAAAGGCAATGTTTGGTGAAGGCATGAATGTGGAACCCACAGATACACAAAGGGTTAACTACATACCATAAATAATAGGATGAATCTCAGCTTCAGATGCACAGACTTTCGTGCTCCAGAAAGGTGGCAGGGCAGTGAGACACAGTAGCAGATACTGTAATAGAGATAGGTAAGTCTTTAAAAAGCCAGTGAAGGAGAGGATACTTCAGAAATAACAGGAAAAGCTTCCTGGGAAGGGTATAATTTGAATAGCCCGTCAAAAGGCAAGTGAACACCCTGTGTGTGATTCTGTAGTAGTGGGGCTTCTGTATTTATTTTTTCAAGCCGCTCTAACATAGTAGGTAAATTTACTCTTCTAGTCTGTATTTTACCTGTAACTCACAGTACGTAATTTTTTGTGTGCATGTCCTCTCACACTTGTATGTTTGTGTGCACGCATGCGTGCATGCATGCATGTGGTGTGTGTGTGTGTGTGTGTGTGTGTGTGTGTGTGTGTGTGTGTGTGTAAGCTCGAAGCTGACATCAGGTGGCTTCTTCAATTGCTCTCCACTTTATCTCATGAGAGTCTCTTGCTGAACTTAGAGTCTACCAGTTCCAGCTAGTCTAGCTGGGGCTTCTGGAAGCTTCCCGAGTGCTGGGATTGCAGGTGGCAGCCATGCCCACCTGGCTTTTATGTGGGTCCTGGGGATCTAAACTCCAGTCTTCATGCTTGTTTGCAAACATGTTTTCCACTGATCCGTCTCCTCAGCCCACACACTAAGTTTACAGGGATCTAATTATTAAGATACTTTCATCATGCTGCTGTTTAGTAATTGATGTAATGTTTGCATATATATGTTATGGAATTCAGAGACCTTACTTCTAACAAATAGCAGCAGATTGGATGCTCTCTTCATTTGCTTTCTGTTTGTTTACATTTGCCTTGAATCTTGTTGTCTCCTAGTAACAAGAGACAAAACAGTACACGCATAGCTTGAGTGGCAGAGTTACCTCAAACACACAGCAAAGCCAAGGACACAAAGTGACTCCTACTTCTTAATGGATTTTGCTTTTCTGGCTGATCGACCCAGATATGGAAGAGATAAAGTCAGATGATGAAATCATAATATTTTCCCAAATCCCAAAGTATTTTAACTGAAGTTCATATTTTTCTTCTACTATGGGTTTAATATGAACTTGTAAAAAAATAGAAAATTCAGACAAGTAAACATTGTGAATAATTATTTACTTATAATTCTTAGTGGGGTAGGAACAGCAATATGGCAATTGGAATGGGAGTGGTGCCACCAATAAGAGATTATTTTTTACTGTTATGACAGAGTTGCAAGACTCAAATTCATACACACACATATCCATATGCATGCATACACAAACATATACACATGTGTATACATGCATGCCTACACTCATATACAAACATATCTACATGCATGCACCCATATACACACATATACAGATGCACACACAAATATACACATATAAATATGCATGTACACATTCATAAACACACACATACACATGCATGTACACACTCGTACACGAATGTGCACAGGTATTCATGTACTCATAAATACATAGACATGCATGCATGCACATATGTATACGTGCACACACACAAATGCACATGTATTCATACACTCATACACATGTCTGCATACACTCATATGTACATGCACAAATATATACACATATGCATATGAGTGCACACATATACACAGACACACAAATACATATGTGTGTATCACACATATATACGCATATAGACATGTGTGCATACAAATAGACACATATGCACACACATAGACACATATATACATGCACAGATATACACATATATACACATGCATGCACACACAGACATATACACATCACAATGCAATTTATAGCTCAAGCTTTCTAGAAAGTAAGGCTGTCAGTCCATTTTTCCTTTTCTCTCCTTTGTGTTTTTTTTTAAAAATTAAACTTAGCCTTTACAAAGAATTAGAAAACCTACTCTTGCAAAGTAGAACAAGGAGGCTTTGTTCCAGTGAGTCCATTTTGAACATATCCAGTGAGTCCATTTTGAACATAACCAGTGAGTCCATTTTGGTTTACCAGTTCCAATGAGTCCATTTTGAACGTAGCACAGAATTCAAGATGGTTTCAGAGCCCGTGCCACAGTACTACCTTGAAAACTCCTCTTCACCCCAAGATGAAGTGGCATCTTTTGGCCATGGCACCTCAGAATTGTCTTAGAGCGGCATTCCCAGGTGTCATGGTTATGGTAATGTTTAACGTAAAACGAGATTTGTTGGTTCAGGAAAACTACAGCGTCTATAAAAATGTGTTTGTAAACCATCTGCTCAGGCTGTCCTTAGAGGGATTTGATTGCATCTACTAAATCTCTCTGAATGGCATCCTCCTGTGTTAGTTGCAGGTCGGCTCTGTGAGTCTTGTTGGAAAGAGTTAAGACACAGATGATCCGGAAGCAGAGCTCTGAGCAGGAGACCTGTGCTGTGGATGTTGATGGGATGACGGAGGACGAGCCCTGTCATGCAAGTGAACTATGTTATGAAGGCAGATGGTCAACTCAATATACGCCACTCACCATAACTTGCTCTAAACTAATTACCTAATGCAAGAAACAGATGTCTGGAGAGCCTCATAAACAGAAATGATATATGGGTGACTTTTCAGTTTATCCAAAAGGATGGTAGCTATTAAAATGCCATTGATATCCCCAAAATAGAAAAAATTACATTAAGTAGCGCTTTATAACTTTCCCCCCATGGGAACTCGAAGCACCCAATAACCAGTAACACGACCCATGCATATTGTTAACTATAAAGTGGGGCTATTTATGAGATTGCTTACTCTGCACAGGTCACCGTGACTTCATTTAAATTATTGCGTCTGTGAATTAAATTGTTTCCTGTGACCTGTGAGCTCCAGCGCCACTCTGGCCGGCTTGGTGACTGGCAAGCTCTGTCCACACGCTCCACGGACTGCTGCCTCCTTCAGAGGAAGCCATGGGGAAAACCAAGACTTGGTAGAACAGAAACGAAGTCAAGCTTCTCCACATTGGATTAGGTCTAGGGGGAGGGTCTCATGTCTTCTGGGTCACATGACCTGTGACTACCCATGCTTTAACTCAAGAGCTCAGATCTGATCAAAGGCTGGCTATACATCATAACAAATATCTTCTAGCATTTTTGGGTTTGTTATTTTTCCCTCATGTGGCCTTGTTAAGAAATATTCTTAACTGACAGAAAAGTTTGATGGCAGAATAACACAGTTTCCAACGGCTAAGATTCAACCAGCCTTGATAGTTTTCCATTTCTGCTTTGGTTTTTTGAGAGAAGGCAAAGGACAAACTGCTTGTAAAGCTGAGGTCTTTCAGCTCTGTTTGCCTTTTCACCTCAAGGGCAACCCTGATCTTGACTCTGACCTGACTTTTCTTTTTTGTAATTTTGTATTAGACCTTGTAACCTGTAATATAAAAAACAATACACAGACTAAAATGTATGTAAACAGTTGTGTTTTGACCAAACATTATCTTTCCCAACTTTTATCCACACTGCTATGGGTAGAGCGCAATTTTCATTTCAACTTTGGTTTAGGATTCTATTGTTTGAGCTACATCAGAGAATGTTTTTCCATGGAAGTTTTGATTATTTCTAATTTTTCTATTATCAACAATGCTTTAGTAAACGTCTTGTTCGTGGGAGTGGACTTGAGTGTTCATTTAATTCATCCTTTTAGTGTTTTAATACCTCCTCCCCTTATTCATTGCAGAAGTTATTTAGATTTCCAAATAAAGTTCAGTGTTCTGTTATTTGTAACCCAAGTGTCTTCTGTTGGTCTCCGTTTTGTTTTAAAATATAGTTCCCTGTTTTGTTGCTACTTGAATTTATCAATCACTCCCTTAATAATCGGTGCTCATTACCTTGCTTGAGAAATTTTTACTAGATTTAGTAAAGACAGTAAGTGCCAAGTTTTACTAAGAACACTAGATATTTATTATTCACGTCTAAACCTTCAATCCATTTGGAGTCACAGTGTGAGTCAAGTAGCCCATGTTTTCATTTTTTAGATGAAAAAGTTGACCTATTACTAGCGTCTGAACACCCTACTTTTTGCTTCATGATCTGCAACCCAGGTATTGGCAACTGTATTTGGAAAAGCAGAGGAAATAGAGCTCAGAGGACGAGGCACGGAGTATTCACTGTGAGCATTGCTGGTGCTCACCTCTGACTGGCCTTCTGGGGACCCTGGCGTCGCTCTGCTTACTCCTGTGCAGCTTGGCAGCCATGGCCAGTGACCTGAACAGAATTGGTAGGTCTGTTCTCAGATGAGAGTGCAAAGGCTTCCTTCAGTCTTTCAGCTTCTCTCTGTGAGGAAGTGAGAGAAAAGTGTGCTGTGTAGGCTATTATATCACACACACACACACACACACACACACACACGCACGCACGCACGCACGCACGCACGCACGCACGCACGCACCATCCATCCATCCATCCATCCATCCACCCACCCACCCACCCACCCACCCACCCACCCACCCACCCATCCATCCATCCATCCATCCATCCATCCATCCATCCATCCATCCATCCATCCATCCACACTGACACTGGACCCTGGGTGAGCACGATGAATAACTAAGTGCTAAATGGTGGAGATGAGGACTAACTTGTCACCATAGCTTCCTTGATGGATGCTCCGTGGTCCTTACTCTGGACTCTGTTTGCCACCATTAGGTCGCCTGTCTTTCCAAACACTATCTTAATTATTTCGCCTTCGTGTGAAGTCCTGTTTCTCCATTCCCTCTCTTTCTTATCTTTTTCAACTTTTTATCTTCTCAAATTAATTTTGGAATCATTATGAAGGTTAATGAAATTGCCGAGACTATGATTACAATTTTATTAAATCCTTGCTTCAGTTTGGAAGAAATGACATGTTCATTATCCAAGTGCCTACCCCCGAAGCTTGATAAATCTCCTCCATTTATTAGGTTTAACCACATTAAAATGTCAGATCAAAAAGCCAGAGGACCTGCCTGAGGGATCAGCTAGAGACAGGAGACTGTCAAGCCCATAAGGGGTGTTGAAGACCCAGTGGGGGAACGAGGCAATCGTCTGTTTGCCTCAGTGGGTCTCATTTGGCTAGTGAACTAGTTGTTTGGGTCACGGAATGTTTTAGAACCTTTAATAATTAAAAAAAAGTTAGTAAAAGTTTACCCGCACAAGGATTATGTATGAGATGGACACGTAGGGTGGTGGTTCTCAGAGCAGTGGCTTTCGATTTGCAGGGGACAGTTAGCAACATCTAAACACACGTTTGTACATCACAGTTGCAACACTGGTCCTCAGAGGTGGGAGTACTACCAAGCGCCTGACTGTCAACCTAAGTACCTGAGGTGGAGGAACCTTACAGTGATTCTGCAGTACATGACAAATGCCATGCCTCCCGATCTGGCTTAAAAAAACGAAACAAAACTTATTTTAACACGGAAGCCACTCCTGGAGTACTGAATTTTGAGTTCATTATTCCTTTGCTTTTCTTTATATTTGACTCCAATGTGTAAGCATCCCTAAAAATGCATTGTTGTGGTTTTGCATTTTTTTTAACTTTATAAAAACAGGATCTTTCTCATTTTATTTTGTGTGTGTGAAGGGTAGTTTTAATTGGCAACTTGACACAATCTAAAATTACCTGGAAAGAACATTTCACGGAGGGATTTTCTAGACTGGGTTGTCCTAAGGGCTCATCGGTGGGGGAACCTCTTGAATATGTCAATGGAGGTGGGAGGAGCTGATGGCTGTCGGCCACATATTTGCGAGGCAAGGGTCCTGCATTGTAGAAAGTAGAGGAAAGAAGCAGGGTACGAGCATGTGTGCGTTAATCTCTTCCTCTCTGCTTCTCAACTGCAATGTAATAGGACCAGCTGACTCTAAGTTCCTGTCATGTGATTTTCCTGAAACGGGGGACTGAAACTGGGAAGGGGATCGAAAATGAGTCTTTCCCCTCTAAGCCACTGTGTCAAGATATTTGATCACAGCAACAGAAACAAACATTTGTGTCTTCAATGCTGTCCATCCATGTTGGAATACGGAGCCACCGTTCATTTGGCTCACTCATTTTCATTTTTATATTACATATTGCGGCACCCCATTGAGTGAGTGTAACATGTTTTCTTCCATTATGGAGAGTTTGTTCTGAACATTCTTACACATGTCTTTTGGTGCACATAAGAAACTTACTTTTTCTCAACAGATTTGTGGATTTAATCCATTGGGATTTTTTTTTTTTTTTTTAAACTTTAGTGGAAACTGGATGGTCTCATCAGCGGTGCGTAAATGTTCTGACACTCCATGTTCTTGCTAATATAGGGTCTGACTCTGTGATTTCTGTCTGTCTGGTGGTTTTCAATGTTATTTTTATTTGTAGTTTCAATTTGCAATCCATCAATTTTAAATAAAGGGAAGCATTGCATACACTTATTGTCTCTGTGTGTTTCCCCTTCACAGAAGTGTTGGCTTATACCTTTGCCCATTAAGTTATTTATCTTTTTTCATTTTTATGAGCTACTAAGCATTCTACATAATCTCCCCTTTATTATATGAATTGCAAATACATCCCACTAATTAGTGATTACTTTCACCTGATTAAATGTCTCTTTATGGTGGGGAGATGGCTGTGGTTTATAATGCTTACTGCTCTTGTGGAGGACCCAAGTTCAGTTTCCAGGACCCACACTGGTTGGCTCACAACTACCTGCAACTCTGGCTCCAGGGCATCTCACGTCCTCTTCTGGCCTTGACAGGAACTGCACACACATGCACAAACCCACAGACTGACTTACACAGATACATAACTAAGCAGCTTTTTAAAAAAGAAGTCTAGTATTTTAATGCAGTTTGAAGTACCAAATAAATGTTTTAAAAATCATACTGAAAATATTGTTTCCCAAGTCTGTACCAAAAAGTTATATTTGAAACTTTGAGTACAATAGACAGTTATATTGTAAGGGGTGTCCTTTTATATTTTCAATATGTCTAGCTAATTTTTAAGCACCGCTTACTCAAATGCCCATCCTTCCTTCACGAATATTCAAAGTCCCACTCTCATTTATTAGTATTTCCATGTGTGCCCAGGAATGTTCTGGATTCCTTTTGCTATTGCTGCTCTCTTATTTTCCCTCAGCCTAATGTCACAGTCTCTTTTTGTGATCAGACCCTTGGAGCCTGCCAAGACAGGTCACTTGGTTGTTATTATTTTTAATTATTCATTGTTTCTACTCCTGGCAACCTTAGACTTCAGTATAAATTTTATCATTGCCTTATCAAGGACCTTGGAAAATGTGGTTCAGAATTTGATTGGAGAAGCTGGAGAGATGGCTCAGCAGTTAAGAGCACTGACTACTCTTCCAGAGGTCTTGAGTTCAATTCCCAGCACCCACATGGTGGATCACAATGGTGTATAATTGTAGTCCCATGTGATCTGATGCCCTTTTCTGATGGGCAGGCATACATGTAGACAAAACACTCATCTGTGTAAAATATACATCTTAGAATTTGACTGGAATCACGTTGAGTTTTTATATATATCCTGGGAGAATCGACTTCTTTGCAGTGTTTGATTTTCTCATCGGGGAGTGTGGTGTATCTCCACTGTCTCCACGTTGGCTGTGTATTGTGTGATTCACTACCGTTGTTTTCCTCAGTAAGTCTGTCTCCGGTGGAGGGGCTTGTCAACGTCAGTTCCACTGCCTTGCCTGGGAATTTTCTCAAGTTTTCAGAAAACCATTAACGGGGATGACATTTTAAGCCAATTTTTAGAGAAATTGACAATTTCTTGATGGAAGTTAGATGATAATAGGGTTCTGCTTGCTTCTTATGTGTGTGAGTGCTGGTCTGTGTGTGTGTGCACCACATGTATTCTTGGTGCCCAGGGATGCCAGAAGAGGGAGTCAGACACCTTGGAACTGGAATTGCAGGTGCTTGTGAGCCACAATATGGGTGCTGATGTCCTCTTCGAGAGCAATAAGTGCTCTTAACTGCTGAGACATCTCTCTAGAAACTTTGTTTTGCTGCTTTTAACCACAATATACAGAGATTCAGGAACTGATTCATTATACTTTAACAAGTTATACTTATACAATATAATGGTGGTTTTATGATACACATACTAATATGCGAAGAAATTTCAGTTGACTTAAGGTGGGTTAAAGTAATTTATAATCTTATCTGATCAATTCCCTCTCCATCGGCCCCTTCTCTAAACTTATTTCTGTGACAAATCTGAAAATTACTTTCCACGTGAATCTTGTAATACCAATCTCTCCTTTGACTATACATACAAGCTCTACTTTTACTACCTAAATTTTAAAATTACATTAATGCTTTCTATCTCAAACTTCAAACACTAAAAACTATTATCTTTCTCCTATAGATATCAATTATCAAATTTTTCCAAAAATGAGAAAATTGTGAGAACAGTAAAACGAAAGTCAGATATGTAGCAGCTGCTGAGATTCAACGTGTCAACCCAGACCAACCTCAAACTCACAATCTTCCTGACAGCTGGCATCACAGGTATATGCCACCATCCCTGACTCCACCACCTAGTATAATACCGCTCTGTATTTTCATTTTTCCTGGATTACTCATCAATCTTTCTTTCTACTACGTATGTGCATGCATGTGTGTATCAATCATCTATCTTGTTAAATCTTTTCAATGTAAATTACATCATTATGACCTTTCACCCTTGAATATCTTAACATGCATCCCCTAAAATTGATAATGTTCCCAAACATGACACAATGCTATTATATCACCCAAGAAAGCACCATTGCATGAAACATTCCCCAGTGGTAAATTTTCTACTTCTACCCTTTCTTGTCTGTTAGCTACCAATCTTTATTCAAGAAGAGCATTCATAATTGGGCATAAGTTTCAGTTGTCTCTAAATAGTCAAATCAGATTAAAGCACAAATTCTTTATGTGGCCTTCTTACTGCTAAGAAGATCTGTATTAGGAGTTTGTGACCCCCTTAAATTGTATATATATAGATGCCCATTTTTCTTGGGAGGAAGTCTATGCCATCTCCAGACTCTTAAGGGTGTTTGTGGTCTCAGAAGAGTCAGGAGCACTCTTCTCGGTGTGCCTGGTTACCTAGTAGAGTTGTCCACGTTGACTTAAACTTAAAAGCTACACATTAGAAATATTCACATGCTCTATTTTAGACTGCATATTGCTGATGACAGACCAAACAGGAGTTATAATGTTCAGTGAAGTGCAGGGAAATACATGTGACCACTAATTAGGGTCTAGCTTATGGTGCTGGTATGGAGGCTAATAATTTGTGAGCTTAAATTATATTCAATATCGTGATCATGTATATCATTAAGGGGCAAATGGTGACTGAGCTGGGCTCTTTGTTAGTCTATAAAATGAAAACATCCCCTAAGTTAAAGCCTCCCGTCTACTGATAGGCACTAATGGCTCTGGGGCTGACGTGTTAGCTTAGTTCAAGTATTTCATAGACGATTAGAGTTAATGAGCAAAGTGTAAGCAGGACTCAACTTAATGAATGTGCTAATTGTTTTTCTTGCTGCAAATATTAGTGCTTCTTTTAACCATAATATACAGAAGATTAGGAGCCAATTCATTATACTTTGTCTAATGAGTTATATTTATACGATATAATGGCATTGTTAAATTCGCACAGTACCCTCCTTAATATTCACAGCACTTTACCAGAGTATGCTATTTTAAGCTCAAAGCAGCCCTTTGTCAGTGGAGAAGGCAGGAATAACTGTGCCTACTCTACCCGGCTTGTTATGAGCCCAGACTGAATCCGCACTGCCCTGGTTTGAGAAGAGGCTCGGCTGCCTACCAGCTGTGTGACCCCTGGAAAGCTGCTGAACTCTCTGGTGGGGTGGTATCCGTGTTGTGGGCTATCACAGGGATTTGGTGAGTGCTTGTGAAGCATTTACACTCTTGCTGGGAACAACCCAGACTTTGAAGTGTGGAGTCGGTATTTTCCCATTACAAACATACCTCCATCATCCCTTCCCGGTGCAGCACCCAGAGCGCTCTTTGGAGACCGACAAGACCTGCATGTCACCTGGCTGTTTGAAATACCTGGGTACATCCTGTAGCAAGGGGAATGAAATTCAGATATTGACTGTGGCCAAGTGTAATCTGTCCCCTGTCTAACCCCACACTCATCTTTTCCTACCCATCCCTGGCTCAGGTCTACCTTCTGCTTCTCAAACGTTCCTAGCTCTTTTCCGGCTTTGACCTCCCTTTCTCTAGATGCTCAGGCACCCGTCAGTCACATGGCAGCTGGAGGAAGATTCAGGGGCACAGCCCTCTTTTCACTTATACTTGGCTGTTGCCCACCTGCTCTGTTCAATAAAAAGTGTGAGTTCTTGTGAAGCGTGAGCTCAGGGCACACTAAGCGTCAGCATGTTTTACTCTATTGTGTTCATGGCACATTGCATAAAGACATGCAGCTGTGTGCACAGGATCTTTACCTGAATACATTTACAGTGCTGCGTGCCTCAGACTTGTGCCGGCTGTTACTGTGACTCTTATATGCTCTCATAGCCCGCCGTTCTCCCAAGTTGAGTGTCTTCCAGGGTTGCCTCTGGGTTTTTTGAGTCACTAGTAGGGAGGCTCTCTTGGGGGGACTGACATTCAGGTTGGGAAGGAACCCGAGCTCCGTGGAAAGCTGAAAGAAGGGAGCTGCAGGTATTGCAAACATCAAGTGCCAACGCTCTTGAGGAAACAGTCCTCAAGGTGGGGAGGGGCTTGGAGCAGCTCAGCTGTGGTTGGTGAGCAGGAAAGAACTGAAGTTGGTAAGGAAGAGGAGAAGGATCCGGTCAGGCTGCTCCTTTTTGCCCTGGGGAGCGCAGGCTGCAGTCTGGGCTCGGTGGGAATCCTGGGGCGGGGGGGGGGGGCACTTCGTGCAGGAGAGATACACAGTCTGGAGGGAACAGAGATGTTACAGTAAGAGGCACTCTGTCCTTTGGCTGTCTTCTAGGGGTACTCTTAACATCGTAGACTTAAAGCAGGTTGTCATCTGTCAAATAAATGAATGGAATTGTCCTTAGGTGTCCGGTGGGCATTGGCCACAGGAGCCCATAGATACCGAATCAAGTACCTTATGTGAAGTGGTGTGGTGTTTCCACATGGGCAACTACATCCTCCCGTGTCATCTCCGGGTTGCACATAATCCTGAGTACAACGTAAACCTACGTCAACAGTCAGATTGTATTGTCTAGGGAACACGGACGAGGAATGAACGCTGAGCATCCCGCACAGCTGCACTTTGAAACACACTTTCAAGCTACAGTTGGTTCAGTCTGTGGCTGTGGAGTCTAGAGATGCAGAGGGCACCGACTGTACGGTGTCTCCTCTAGTTCCCAGCTTGGGAGGAAACTGTCCAAGCTCCGAGTTCCTGCCTCGACAGCAGGCCGAGTGACCCCTGTGTTGTATAATTCCATCTTCCATGTCACCAATCCTACTGACCCGACTTAGCCAACTGGACCAGGATGGCCAGAAGGCAGGATGCTCAGCACTTTGTGAAGCAGCCCTGCCCTGCCAAGCAAGGTTAATGACGGCTAACAAATTAGTGGCAGCCATAGCAGATGACAGCAGTATTGGACGTTTCTGCAGGGAGAAAATTGTCCCCAAGCCTGCGGGGAGTGGGGCGGAGCGTGAGAGAAGAGTTATGAATTAGAGTCAAAAATGAACAGAATGCATTAGTAAGCACAAAAGCAGACACTGCCCAGAACACACTGGTCAGGAAAAGGGGGCACTGATAGACTGTGACAGGAAAGGCTGTGGTTTAGGCAGAGATGGGGACCCCCAGCCTGGTCCCCATCGGTCATTGGAAGGCAGAATATGCAGAAACAAAAGGGTCGTTCATCTCTGGGGTGCTGGGGTAGCACTGTCACCCTCTTGGGGCTGTTTGAGCAAGGCCTGGATGTACTGCCGTTCCTGGGTCCTTTCTCATGTTGGTCTGACCTCTTCCCTACCCATCACTACTTAGAGTAAACCCAGTCCTCGGCCAAAAGCAAGGCTGACTGCTTGCACTCCATTGAGCAATATCTGGCTTAAAGAATTGTTCTGTATCCTCAGTCGTGTGGCTCTGAATCATTCAACAGTGCTTCGACATAGTTTCATTCAGGGTCGATGCTCTCATCTGCAGCAGAAACTTCAGAGCAGATTTACATTCATAGACAGAAGTGGTATCAAAACAGTCTAGCAGCCGTCGACAGTTACCGTGGAACAGTGAAATGCCCACCTATGGTAGAATTTTTGATTTGCTGAGTTATATACTTAGGATTTATTTAACTTTTCTGCATGTAAAATGGAACTTAAAAAGCACTGTTTTCTAATGGATGCAGAGCTGCATCGCTTCTGTGCTTGTCTTATTAGCAGCTCATCCTCAGGAAGGTATATGAAGTCCTCTCTTCTGGACCCCTCATAGCCCATTTTCCCTTCATTATCTCCTAAAACCCGTTCCACGGAGCAAACTGTGGTATGTCATCCTGCAGTATGCAACGCTCTTTCTGCACGTCTGTTCCGAGGATCCTCCTCCTGACGTCCCCTCCTCTTGGTCTAAGAGAGACCCTCCACTCTCACTCTGTGACTTCACCTCTTCATGCCTGTGTGATGTGTCCCATTAGACCCTAATGGCTGCTTGTCTGTTCTGAGCTAGCTCTGAGCGGCAGCAAGGCAGGGCCTGTGTTTCTGTTTTGTTCCACTACACAGCACAGTAATATATATATATATATATATATATATATATATATATATATATATATATATATTTATCCTGTGTTGCCCACAATAAATGTTCACAGTCTATATTGTATGCTGCCTCGCACAGAAGTGGATGACTGGGTATTTCCTCAGGAAGACGGACTCGGTAGTCTGAACATTTTTACTGTAGGAAATGCATAAGATCTTTCATCACACATTTGTGCTGGTGTGGCATCCTCTATGAAATCTCAAGATTCCAAGCCTGCTTCACTGTCCTCTAGATGCCATCTAGATGGTCAAATGTGTCGTGCAAACCTTCTACCTGAGGGACCAAGGGGAGCAAGCGCTTCTCTTTTCACCAGAGGAGAGGGTCTCTCTGGACTCACCGCGGCATGTTCTACTGGGACAAGGCGGGGTGCTCTTGTTCTGTTCCTGACATGCTACCTCATGGCTCCCAGTGAGTATTTGACAGAATAGGCTTGGTCTAAGTTACTCCCTAAGTGTCGTGCTACTAACTGGAATGCCCACTTCTGAAAAAAAAAAAAAATCACATAATTCCTTTCTCAATAAACCAAGTCAGGAGACGTGAATTGTTATTGCTAATTTATTGGTACGAAAGTAGCTCAAAGAAGAACAGCTCGATTAAAATAGCTCAGCGGAGCCAGGTTTTCTGACAGGAAGTCAGTTTTGCAGTTCTAGAATGATGTTTAGGGATTTCGGGATTATGTATGACTATTCCAAAGTCTACCTCACTATAAAATCTGCTGCTCTCTGGCCAATGCACATTAGGAAAGAACAAGAAACCCACAGGGTGTTAGTGGAGTGTCAGTTAGAAATGATCCTAGAGTTCCCCTGAAAACGCTACTTATGTTTTAGCTCTGCTAACCCAATTCATTACAAAGCCCCTAGATGTGAGTCTGTAATTCCAAGTGAGAACCCCCCTCTGCCATCTTCCTCAAGCACCATTGCAAGGTCAAGACGCTTCACATGAACTGAATTGCTAAGAATTACCTCAGAGGTCAGATCAGTCCAATACGTAAGAGCGAAGAGAATTTGGACGCGAAATCCAAATATGCCAAGACTTTATTACTGGGTAGGATCCACTTGATGTCGCCCTGAGCCCATTATTCTAACTTCAGAGTGCCCTGTCAGAACAAACACTAGAAAATATTTCCTTTTCAAAGCATAATGCTTTACACACACTACTATAAAACACCATGACTCAGACGTGGTAGTCATGATAGCTAAGCATCATGGCAGAAACAGCTCCGAGAACACATGGAGCCAGTGCCAGCCTTGATAATTACCACAAGCAAATGGCATTGACTCATGGCTCGGAATTCGATGCCTGGGAAATGTTTAAGGACTTTCCTTTTTGATGTCATATTGTCTGATAATCTTATTAAATAATCTCTTGCCTGTTCTCATAATAAATTCAGATGTTTTGATATACGACTCCTCCTCAAAAATGTTGGGAATTCACAATGAAAAACACGTCGGAACCCGACATACATGCTATGCATATACATATACATATTTGCATATAGCTGTAGAAGTGGCTCAGAGCTACTTTTCTTGTGAACTATGGATTATGATACTTCCTAGTCTGTTTTTTCCTATTTTAGGATAAATTCCTCCTGCTGTTACTCAGTTGACTTCATGTCCTTTTTGTGAATCATGCCTCTAGGTGGGAAAAAAAAAAAAACAAGAACCAACACTATTTTCATGAGTATTTTGGGCATCAGGCATTTTGTGTCACCTGTTTTACAACGACCTTGTGCCTTCTGACGGCATTCATTTTTATTTTGTGTCCCAATGTTATTGGTCAGTAATTTGAGCCTTGTTTCTTGAGAGAGTTTTGTATGTTCTACCCAGCACTCGTGAAGTCGCTTGATCGTGTTTGGCTGAAGAATGGTTGATATAAAGGACTCAAATGGCTTCCTCACAACCCTTGCTGGGCTTGGCTTGGGTGGGACTGATAACTGGCATGCCCACCTGGTGGGTGGAGAAGTTAAACATCTATGGAGGCTAAAGCCTCCACAGTCAGAATGGGGACCCCCATGGCTTTCTAGGGCTGAGTCTCAACATTCCGTTTAGCATATCTTTGGCACTACTTTGAGAAAGCAGCTACAGCGCCCAGTACAATTCAAGGAAAGAGGCGATAGATCCTGGCTTTTAACAGAGGCATTGACAGAGAACGTGCAGCCATGTTTTCAAAATCATACAAATAGCATCAACCCGGGTTTCTATAAATTAAGAGGTGAGAAAATCTGTGAATGTCCTATTTTTATTTTAAACATATATAGATTTGATGTAAAAACTTATAAACCACATTTTCCTCTCTACTCTTCCATGAAATCCAGATATATTAAAGTGATGTTTTTCAAATGGTTTGATCATAACCCGTAGTAAAAAATCCCATTGTAGTCCCCTCACACATGGAACCGACACAAAAATCATAAAGCAGTAAGTGCCCCGTGTACCCCAATATTTTCTCTTTTCTTCCTTCTCCTCCTCCATTTTTGTAAATAATCCCGGCTATAGCTCATGAAATGGATTTCACGCTCGCTCGTGAATTGTGACCCTAAGTTTAAAAAGCATTGTTTTAGTAGGTCAATCTGTTAGTTTTCTGGCTGCGTTGTGTTCTTACCCTGCAAGGAACGTCACGAAACACGACAGAATCCGCTTATAGAGTTTATTAGAAACAAAAGGATAGAAAGTGCGCAGGCCTGTGGGAGAGACACGTGCGTGGAGAAGGGGAGTGGGGAATATGGCGCTGTACTTTTAAAACCGGCTGGGGGCGTGGCCAGGTCACGTCACTACTCTACGTGTGTACGTAGGGCACATGGTGGTGCCGCGCGCTTGCATCACCATGCAACGTCACGGGACTCTGATCACGCGAGACCCCTTGGCCCGGGACATCCGGGCCCACCGGTATCCTAGCTACGGGACGCTCTTGATGCGGAAGTGGCTGGACGGAAGCGTCCGCCCCGTAAATGGAACCGCGTTGTGAACCCTTCACAATCTCCCTTTTCAATTTAGGTCCAGATTTTCCCGTCTTGGACCCTTAGTTACCAAAGACCAAGAAAATGGTCTTATTAGTCGTTGTCTCTGATGTCACTGTAGACACTTAGTAAATGTTTCTCGAGCTACTGAGTGGAGAGATGAGTGAACTCTTAGCTCTCCTCCTCTGCTCACATTCATCTTAAGTTCTCTTTGACATCAGTGTCCTGGTTCAGTGAAGCAGGAGCAGAAGTCACATCACACACCATGATACACAACACAGCTAAAGACTTGCTATTCTCTTGGATGTATTTCTTTCCATTCCTTTTAATTTCCAGCAGGGGAGACAGAAAGTTAAATAGAAACCCTGAACAAAAGTTCAGGACGGCAATGCTGACACTCTGCTCAGAGTGCACAGGGTGAGTCCTTCTGTCTGTGGTAGGGAGTGGGAGTGTGAGCACACACACACACACACACACACACACACACACACACACACGGAGCAAGGAGAGAGAGAGGGAGGGAAGGAGGTAGACAGACAGGCAGACTATGGCTGTGTTGGACAAAGTAATATGTTTTTTTTTCTCTAGTAGAGGAAAAGTCCCTACAGGGGGTCCAGAAGCACTTGTGAAATTCTTAAGACAATGGATAACAAGGAGTAAATTGAGGAGGCAATAGTGGGAAGATGAATTTGGGGAGAGGGAGCGAGCAAAAGCCAGCTCAGTGGAGTCTTAGGACACGGGCTTTATCCTGAAAGAAGTGAGGAAATATTTCATCATATGATATCATGCTTAAGCAATTACAGGCAAGGTCAGCACATTAAGCAATGAACCATCACATCAGCACATGAAGATATGAACCAAGGTGACCCTCCCTAATAAAGACCGTCTCAAAGTGAGCCTGCTGTGTCGAGATGCAGCAGAGAAGGCTGAGAACATGGGCAGGTGTGGAGTAATGATGGTGTGGTCCATCACTGTAGCTGATTTTTTTACTCATTGGGGCCGCACCATCCCACTCCCAATAAATACATGAAGAATTATTTTTACTTATGAATGCCCAGCCTTAGCTTGGCTTGTTTCTAGCCAGGTTTTCAAACTGAAATTAACCCTTTTCTCGTCTTTTACATTTTGCCTCTGAGCTTTTTAACCTTTCTTTGTTCTATATGTTTTCCTTTACTTTCTACTCCGTGGCTGGCTGTGTGGCTGGCCCCTGGCATCCTCCTCACCTCCTTTGATTAATCTTCCCTCTTCTCCTACTTATTCTCCCTGCCCACTAGCCCTGCCTATTTCTCTCTCCTGCCTTGCTATTGGCCATTCAGCTCTTTATTAGACCAACCAGGTGTTTTAGACAGGCAAAGTAACACAGCGTCACAGAGTTAAACAGATGCAACAGAAAAGAATAAAACACATCTTTGCATCATTAAACAAATGTTCCACAGCATAAACAAACATGACACACCTTCAACTAATATCCTCCAACATCACCCAGTGGTTTATGGTAGGCTGCTGTCCTGTATTTCAGGATCACAATGGGACACATTTAGAAGCTCAAGGTGGAGGGATGGCTGGATCCCTTCTAGCCGCTCTTAGGTCTATAATCTTTGGCCTGGCATGACGATGTCCTGGACTTGGCTTTCTCAAATGTAGATGAATAAGTGGGAGTAGATCAAAGATTTGTGTCAGCTGTTGGCTTTGTGTTTTGTTTTGCTTTCAAAATAGCCAAGTTATAAGTCTTTTTAAGGGTTTGAGGGCTGTGTGGTCTCTAGCACAGGTATTCAACTCTTTCCTTGCTGCTTCAAGGTTGTCGTAGACAATGTAAAAATGAGTAAGCATGGCTGTGCTTCAGTAAATTTAACTTTAGAAATGACTTAGAAATGTAGCTTTCATGAATCGTGAAGCATGGCTCTTCCGAGGATTCTTTTCTGTCACTGAAATGGCTGATGCCCATCCTTAGTTTACAGGTCACACAGAAACGAGATCTCTCTCTTCTAGAGAGTCAGAAAGAATATTCCATGACAGCCAAAACAAGAGTGTTTCTACTATTCCCATAATAATGACAGAATTCAAAGGAAGTACCCCACCAATCCGTATACAGTTCCTCACAGGAATAGGAAACTATTTTACAAAGGCAGTTTCAATAGTTTCTAAGCATTATATTAAAAATGAGATAGTGAAGCAACTATTTGTATCCCCATGTTCACAGTGAATGGTTCACAAGAGTCAACAAGTAGGAATCTAAATTTCCATCCAGATGTGAATGGATAAGCACATTGCAGTATGTACCAACAATGGTATATTAGTCAGCTCTTAAAAAGGATGAAATTTTGAAGCATGTTATACCTTGGATCAATAAGGCATGCAAAAAAAAATACAGAATGAATTTGCTTATGTGAGATGCTTAGAGTAGAAAAGTCCATAGAGACAGGAAGTAGCGTGGTGAGAGCAGGACTAGGACAAGGGGGTACGGGGAGTGGACTGTTTGGCACGAACAGAGTCTCACTTTGGGAAGATGGAAAAGCTCTGGGGATGGATGATGCTGATGGTTGAGCAGCAGGTGAATCACTTAATCCCAGTAGGTCATGCACTTACAATTTAAAGGGGCCAATCTTGTGTAGACACCAGCGCCACAATGAACCCAAGAAACAGAACAATACAGCTGTTAACTTCACATCACCCAAGACAAAAGAAGAATCAGGAAGTGCCAGCCAGACTGGAACCTTGTACGGCAGCATGGACTCTGAACACACAGTGGCTGTGGCGACATCATCTGTCTTCTGAGCATTCTGTTCTGAGCATTTTACAACATTACTTTGAAGAACCCATCTATTGGCATGTTTTGGTGGACAGTTACAGAGGAGTTCCTTTGTCACAGAACCCACAGGCACTATTGAGAAGCAAATCTATGCCTGTGCCCCCAGGACCTTGTTGTCAATCACCTGGACAGTGCCTCAGTCCTATAGTTTTGGAAGTGGCTTGTGTTACAATGTTGAAATCTGCCATTGAATACAACATTTTCAGGGTATTCAGGGAGCCATTGTCCTCTAAAGGTGAGAGGACTTGGGAGCTGAATCCCAGAGTTTAAATCTGAGGCCAACACACACTGTTAGTTTATGGAAAGGTGGAGGGCTGATTCCACGAGCTGACTGATAATGGCGGGGCCAGGGGGACCTGGGCCATCATTCTCTGTAGCATGACTAATGTAGCCTTTTAGCCCACAGACTGGAGCTCAAATGTTTGTACGGCACTACTAAATAATAAATATGTACATGTCTCGTCTCCTGCACTTGACTGTGAGGTAAGGGCAGGAGCTGGGCCTCTTTAATATTTATACCTCAGTACGATCACCCTGGGCCGGGCTCTGCCTCAAGTAGGCACTCAGCAAATATTTGCTGAATGAATGCATACATGAATGTTAAATCCTCTGCCTGCAGATTTTCCTTTTGTTTCCAATTTTCTCCTCCATCTGATACACACAAGCGCCTTTTGTGTCCCTTCCACAGATATCACAGATGCCCTCAACAATTGTGTGTGTGTGTGTGTGTGTGTGTGTGTGTGTGTGTGTGTGTGTGTGTGTTCTGGCCCACTTTTCCTCATTGATGCTGAACCAGACTGGAGGCCAAAAATAGAAACCTCCTTGACAGCTTTGCAGAGGACTCACGTCCCCTGTTCCTAACGTGTGACTCTGACTCCGAGAGACACACTTGATTTTTACCTCATTTAAAGAAGGATCAGAGAGTTTCTCCACATGGTGGTTGACACCAGCTGCAATGACCTCAGAAGTTAGGGATTGGGACATACAGGGAAATGTCACTGGAAGAATGTCACAATGTGTCTTAAGAATGCTTAAACTTTAAACATCAAAGGCGTGTGAAAAGGGGCCAGAAGTTCCTTCCTCCCTCCCTCTCTCCCTCCTTCCCTCCCTCCCCTCCCTCCCCTCCCTCTCTCCCTTCCTTCCCTTTCCTTCCTTTCTTCTGCCCCCTCTTCCTCCCCCCCTCTTTCCTACCTCTCTTCCTCCCCCCTCCCCTTTCCCTCAGCTCCCATCTTACTGTCTTTCACTTTCTTTCTTGGTATCTCTGGTTTGAGGCAGAGTCAGTGACTTGCATGAGCTTCGAGCCTGCACGCATTATTCACTTTTGCAGATACAGTGCAGGGCTATGTATGAACACACACTCTGCCAGAATGCTGATTCTTTTGGATCAAACAAGGAGGAAAACACAGTGGCAGCCACGGCCTTGGTTTTGAATGATCTGTAATCTACATACATTGGCACATGGTTTCCAATATGTGCCGTGGGGAATGAGACAGGGGGCTCAGCCTCTTTTCTTGGGGACACGACAATATGCTAGGACGGTAGGATAGATACACAATCAATAAAACAAGGGAACACCTAAGTGACTAGTGGATCAATAATGAGATGTAAGGAGACACTCTTAATAACTGTCCCCACCTACAGTATGGTGGGGGTTCCACCATATAGATTTTACGTACTTGTTTGAATTCTAACTGTAATGCACAGATGTGCAGAGGCAGCTGCTGAGTGCCATGGTTATCACAGGACTCTGGAATCAGACCACAAGGTCCTGGTGCCAGATGTGGCCTGGCCTCTTCCTTCTGCAGAGAGAGAACTCACTTGCCCTGATATTTCGCCAATGTACTCCATTCTGGTTCTGGTGACATGTCTCAGCATGGGTGGTTCCCTCTTGGCTTCTATCTCTTACTCATCAAGTAAAGCTATAGGGGACTTAATTCTATAGAGGGGATTATATGATGTAAACATAGGTAAAAAGAAGACACTTGAATCTACAAATTTCTGGTGTATGAACCTGAGGCTCAGGGAGGTTAAACAACTTGCCAGCACTCACTCAACAAATGTGTTGAAGGAGAGGTAGCACTCAAAGATGATCCCACAACCTTCAGATCTAAATCACTTTATTTTAAGGGTATCGCAAAGAAGAGCACATTGTTAACGGGTGTATGTATGAAGTGGGAAGACTCACAGGGACTATGAGAGGGTCTTAGGATATAGCAGAATGTATTGAAGAAGGAAATGGAGACTCTGAGCTGGGACGGTCAGTTTTAACTCAACTTGATAGACTCTAGAATCTCAGTGGGGGACTGTCTAGACTAGGTTGGTCTGTGGACATGTCTACCGGGAGATTGTCTTGTTTGTGTTAATGGATGCGGGAAGACACCGCCAGAAAGTGGGCGGCATCACTCCCTAGGTGTGGGTCTTGGACTGTATAAAAAAAGGAGAAAGTGAGCTGAGTACGCACAGGCATTAATTTCTCCGTCTCTGCTCTCGACTGTGGCTGTGACTAACTGCTGCCTGCTCCTACTGCCTTGATGTCCACCTAATGATGGATGATGAACCTGGAATTATGAACTCAAGTTCATCCTTTTTCTCCTAAGCCGCTGTTGTCAGGGTGTCTTATCAAAGCACTAGGAAATGAAACTAAGACAGCTTCCCTGTAGAAAGAGCTAGTGTGGGAGGCCAGCTGGGAGACTGGTTCCCACATTTTACCCCAAGGTACTCTTGAGGTGTAAGGGATAAGAGATTTAGATAAAAGGATAGAGGGATAAGATTTAGATAGAAACACAGGATAGCCTCGGGAGGGCCTGGGTCCTTATCCACCAGTCCCGTCTCTTCAAAACGGCTTTTTATAGGAATGCCAAGGGATGGAGCAAAAGACCTCCCCCTAGCTCAGCCAAGTGTAGACTCTTCCAATCACCTAGTAATCGTGCACGTGGTCAAGTCGTCTTCTAATGCAGCTCTGCTGGATAAAGCAAGCTCATATCTCACTAGGAAACCTTTGTGGGCCTCCACACTAGAGCTAACCGGATCTCCCCATCAACATCACTATCTACCACCTGTCAGTGTCCTTTCCTTCCTATCTTTGTGACGTGACCTCCCTTCTAGGCTAACATGCTCACAACTAAGGATGCCCAGAAGGTCCAGAACTATTCCTTGACTTGTCTAGAACCATCTATGCTGGTTCTCTGGTTTCGGAGTCTTTTGATCTATTTTAAGACTTATTTACCAAGCACAAGCAATGTTAAGAAAAAACATCTGATCTTCAGTGTCTAACTCCGCACGTATTTCCTCGTAGCTGGGCTTATGTTGGCAAGTGTGACAGAAGGAAATGTGCCCACCCTGCTCCTCTTGGGAAAAATAGAGTGCCGTCACAGTTCAGGAGGTAGAGGAGGCTGGTGTTTCTATGACCCTGGCACTATTTATATCTCAGAATACGGCAGAGGACCGGGGAATCAACATTGTCTGGTACAACCTACGGAAGACCAGCGTTCACCTTTGGTTTTATTTTACCTTTCCTGGTTTTAGTCACAGCCATCTTTGCCTTCTCCACTCTTGGTTCAGGAGGGTTTTTTTTTTTTTTTTGAGACAGGGTTTCTCTGTGTAGCTTTTCGCCTTTCCTGGAACTCACTTGGTAGCCCAGGCTGGCCTCGAACTCACAGAGATCCACCTGCCTCTGCCTCCTGAGTGCTGGGATTAAAGGCGTGAGCCACCACCGCCCGGCATTGGTTCAGGAGTCTTAACAGCTGCCTCCAGAGAGGATGGCTGGGGATGTAGGGACCTGGGAGTGAGGAGGGGAGAAAAGAAGGCAGGAGTAGACCAAAGGAAGGTGGAAGTAGTGTGTCAGAGGTGCCAGACAGGCAGAGTGAACAGAGAGGAACAAGATCTTATGGGGCGAACTCAAGGGACTCCAAGACTGGTGAGAGTCTGTTCCATCGCATTGGCCTGTGGGTCTGTGCATACACCAACACCATGGTGTTTGCATTGATGTTGTTTATCAAATATCTTGAAATCAGGTGCTCCAGAGCCTCCATATCTGTGCTTTTTGCTCAAGTTGCATCTGACTCTTGTGATTCACTGCATTTACAGCTATCTCAAAGATGCCAATGCTATACATTTGTGAAAGACTCCTAATGAAAGATGCTGGGAAAACCACGTGTTTGTATATAAGAAAGAAACTTAGCCTGGGTTTCTTACTGCAGATGAGATTCAACTCAAAATGGATTAAATTCTTAAATGTAAGACCCAAGACTATAGAACTGTTAAGAAAACACCAGAGAAAAGCTGCATGGCATTGTCACCTCAAGGACCTTTAACTAGAACTTCAAAAGCACAAACAATAAGCAAGCAGAATGACCTCGGACCCAAAATACTTTGTACAGTAAAGGAAACAACCAAAAGAGTGCATGGGCAATTTACAAAATGGAAGAAAATATTTGATGTCAGAAACTCAGAAACTCTGTAGAAAAATAATCCCAAAAAAGGAAATTTTAAAATGGGCTAGAGACATGACTCAATATTTCTCCAAAATAAGACACACAAATGACCAAGAGATACATGAAGTGGGATGGGGGAGGTGGATGTGTAGCTCACTGAGTTAGAGCATCTGCTCTACAAACAGGAGGAGCTGAGTTCAAATCCCCAGGACCGACACAAAAATACAGTCGTGGCTGTGCATACCTGAAACCCAGCATTGAAGGGCCAAGATTGGCAGATCTAAAGATGCTGCTGGCCGGACAGCTTGCCCTAAAAGAACTTCCAGTTTAAAGAGAGACTTTGTCTCTAGGCAACAAGCCAGAGAGCACTACAGGAGGATTCCGGATGTCTTGCTCTGGCCTCTGCATGTGTAGACATAAGCATACATACCCTCACACTCACATGCATGTATTATATACAGATAACATGCACACAAAACAAAACACATGCACGCACACGTGCGCACACACGCACACACACACACACACACACACACACACACACACACACACGAGTATTTAATGCTACCCATTATAGAAATACAAATCAAAACCACAATGTTACAACTATTAGGGTGTTTGGCCATCCCATCACCAGAGTAGGTCAGTCCCTGCTGTCTCTCGACCATTGCCAGCAGTCTTTTGTGGGGGTATCTTTGTGGATTTCTGTGGGCCTCTTTAGCACTTTGTTTCTTCCTTTTCTCATGTGGTCTTCATTTACCATGGTCTCCTATTCCTTGTTCTCCCTCTCTGTTCTTGATCCAGCTGGGATCTCCTGCTCTCTTTCCCTCGACCCTTGCCCTTCATTGCTCCCACTCATGTCCAGGTTGTTCATGTAGATCTCAGCCATTTCTCCGTCATTGGGCGATCCTCGTGCCAGAAACCCCATCCAAGGACTGAGGAATCTGGATGCAGACATCCACGGCTAGGCCCCGGGTAGAGCGCCGGGAGTCTAATTAGCAAGAAAGAGGAGGGTTTGTATGATGGAGAATTGTTGAAACCAAGGTTGGATAAAGCACAGGGACAAATAGCCAAACAAATGGAAACACATGAACTATGAACCAAAGGCTGAGGGGCCCCCAACTGAATCAGGCCCTCTGAATAGGTGAGGCAGTTGATTGGCTTGATCTGTTTGGGAGCCATCTAGGCAGTGGTACCAGGTCCTGGCCTCATTGCATGAGTTAGCTGTTTGAAACCTGGGACTTATGCAGGGACGCTTGGCTCAATCTGGGAGGAGGGGACTGGAGCTGCCTGGACTGAGTCTACCAGGTCGATCTCAGTCCTCGGGGGAGGCTTTGCCCTGGAGGAGGTGGGAATGGGGGGTGAGCTGGGGGGAAGGGGAGGGAGGCAGGAAGGGGGAGAACAAGGGAATCTGTGGCTGTTATGTAGAACTGAATGGTATTGTAAAATAAAATTAAAAAAAAAAAAAACCACAATGTCAATCATCTGACACCAGAATGGTTATTACCAAAAGTCAAAAAATAAACACTGGTAAGAATATGGAAAATAGGGAATTTTATACACTATTTGTATACAAATGTAAATTTGTACACTCATTATAGAGTCCCTCAAAAATGGAAAATAGAACTACCGTATAATCCATCAGTCTTACCTCTGGGCAGTAAGATATTCAAAGAGAAGGAAACGGGTATGCTGAACAGACACTTACTTGCCCAAATTTACCGATGAGCAGATAAAGAAAATGTATTACAGGACATTATGTTCAGTGAGATAAGCCAAATGCAGAGAGACAAATACTACATGATCTTACTCACGTATAAACTCAAAACCCACAAATCTCACAGAAGTAGCAAGTTACCACAGGCAGGCAGAACAGTGGGGAGAGCGTGGGAGCCCGTTCTCAGGTTCCTCATGGCTTTACCCAGCAGGTCCACATAGAGGATGATTAGGACCACGGGCCTGAGTGCAGGTGTCTGAGATGGTCTCTACTTGGCTGGGGGGAGGTCTTTTGCTCCACCCCTTGGCGTCTCTATAAATACCCTGGGGCAGAGACAGGGCTCTTTGGAAAGTGTTCCAGGCCCTCTTGAGGCTATCTTTTATTTTCTATCTGTTTATCTCCACAATCTAAATCCTTCTATCTAATATTTCCTGCTGCTTGCACTCAAGAAAACTCTGGGGAGCTGTGGGGTTGGTGGGTAAACACCCCGAAGGAGAGGAGAGGAGAGGAGAGAGTCTGGCCAATGGGCATAGTGTTGTAGTTAGTTAAGAATAATAAGTAGCAATGGTCTATTGAATGGTAGAGTATGCATAGTCAACCATAATGCATTGTGTTTCAAATACCTATGTCAGAAAATTTTGAATGTGCTTACAACAAAGAAAAGATAAATATTTAAGGTGATGGGTATACTAATTTCCTAGATTTGGTCATTACACAATGTATTGACATATGAAATTACCATACTGTCCTCCATAAATGTGCAATTGTTATGGGTCAATTACAAAACAAAAAGAAATGAAAAACCAGAAAGACTCATCTGCCATATACCAGAACATGCCCCCCTCGAACTGTGCATTGAAAGTCTTACATTAGGGGTGGAGGTCTGACCACGCTCTTAGAACCACAAATCTTCGATACGTTTTTTTGCACTTCTCATCACCAAAGTGCCACTATCAGCTGTCATCTGGACTCTGCTAAGGAAAGTCCAGGGCATGAGGACAATCCTATGGGTCTACTTCTTTTCTAGTCGACATGATCATCCTGCTTTCGATGGCACTGGCACCAGTCTAAGCGAGATGAAAATGTAGTTTTATGCACTAGCCATTTCTTATATTCAACATGATCTTAGATGTCTGGAAGACTTATTTTTCTACCTTGAAAAAATGCCTCAAGTGCATTTAAGAATCTCGTTGCCAGGCGGTGGTGGTGCATGCCTTTAGTCTCAGCACTCGGGAGGCAGAGGCAGGCGGATCTTTGTGAGTTCGAGGCCAGCCTGGTCTCCAAAGTGAGTTCCAGGAAAGGCGCAAAGCTACACAGAGAAACCCTGTCTTGAAAAAGCCCCCCCCCCCAAAAAAAAGAATCTCGTAATGGATACCTTCAGCTTCCAATCCATCATGTCTTCTTTCACGATTTCATCATCTCTTACCCGAAGTATTGAAGCAAACATGGTCCAGGTCTCTGTGTCTTCCAGTCCTCTAACTGATGCTGATGTTGTGTGGTTTTCTTGATCATCATTTTAAATTCTTCACCTTCTGTTGTTCTCCAGGTAAACTGCGATGTAAGCTCCCACCATGTAAATTGCTCCAACAGTCTCACTCTGTGGAGGTGAGTAGGGACAGACAGAGCTGTGCTCACCCAGCCTGTCTCCACACATCCATACCAGTGGCTCAACCAGTTCCTCTTTTCTGTGTCCTTCACAGGACCCTTCAGGCCTGATCAGGGGTGTGTTCAGGCCATGGTTCCATTTGCTATATTCCTTATTAGTGCTGCCTTCATGGATGAGCAAGCTGTTTCCAACCATGTTCTACCTTCTGCTCTGTTCTCTTCCCAGGAAGGGATCTCTTACTCATCAATGAAGAAGCTCAGAAGCTACCTTCTCTGTACCACCCATAATGTGCCGGGGAGAGCCAGTTACCATCCAATGGCCTGTCTTAATGACACTGTCTACTGTCTTGTTCTGTGATCCTTCTACAGCTTGTCATCTGTCACCTGCCCATGAAAGCCACTGTGTGTTACTGTGTCTTTCCCTCATGTCGGTCCCGAATGCTAACACAGTGCTTGTCACGCAATATGGAGATGACTACCATTCAGCAAACAGGGAGAAGAGTGCACCAGGTCCACGTCAGAATCAAAAGGTACCTTGGATCCACATGTAGTCTAGCGAATTTGGTGAAGAGAAGTGAACACATTTGCATTTATCATGGAGCAAATCAGGATGTGCATTTATCCTTTAAAATATATCACTTCGTCAAAATGACCCTTTGGGGGCCACATTTTCTTTTTCTTTCTTTTTTTTTTTATAAAACAGACGTAATTCATTTTATTTTTCTGTTATAAAAACCCTATGTGGTAGCCACAGCCAGAGCCTGGGTCCTCTGAACAGAAACTCAGGTGTCAGTTTTCACCAGATGGTCAGTGAATTCCTCATAGAGAGATTTGGTGAACACAATCTCTTTCCAGAGGTCAGGGACCGATTACCTGTAGGTCTTGGAGATGGCATCAAAAGCAGCCTCGGCAAGGTTGCCCAGGGTGACAGTGCAGTGCCTGGCTGATGTGTAGCAGCTATCAGTGCTGACCAGCAGCAGCAGCTTCCTGGGCACAGGAGCAGAGAAGATGCCAGTCTATGGAGGCAGGAATGAGACACACCATCACAGAGCCACCTCAGCCTGTAGAACGTAGAACAGTGTGGGGCTTTCCAATCTTCGTCCCCAAGTAGCCTCTCAGAAGATAGGATGATGGGAAGCTTGACCAAGATGATGCCCCACACTACCATCTTGCGTTCATTTTTCCTTGTTTATTATTCCATGAGGTGCTAGTCCCTCCTGTTAATTCAAAACTTTCAGGAAGGTCTGTAATGCATGTTGGTTCTTTATCAGTGGTGAAGTCTGAAGAGATGAGAAAAAAATAAACTTTTTCTGAAAAAAAAAAAAAGATGAGGAGAAAACTGGTCGTAGAAAGCTCGAGAAGAAGAGGCTGCCTGTAGGTGGTGAGGGAAGGAGAAGCCAAGAGGTGAGAAGAAGGAAAGGCACCTGGACAAAAGGCGACCAGGCTCTCAGTAGACCTCTGGGAGGGATGTCTGAGCTGACCTCTCCCAGTTTGTAGACTCAGGGCTCAGCTCTTTAAATAAAGGACAGCCAGAGGAAGCTGACAGCATGGGATTCACTATTCAAAAGGCAGGTGGCATACAAGTGTGAGCTCCACATGAGCAAGACTATCCTGAGGCCACTGTAATACCCACATGCTCGGATTTTAGAAGCTGTGGGTTGCACTGATCCTGTGAAATGCAATGGTGCTTTTAATTTAGATGCGTGTAAATGTTTCTATAAACTCATTTTTGATACCATAGATTCTTTAAAATTTTTTATTTATTTTTGTTTATGTGGATGTATTTATTATTTATTTATTTTTATGCATATGTGTTTGTGTGTGTGTGTGTGTGTGTGTGTGTGTGTGTGTGTGTGTGTGTGTATGTGTGCCTGCAGAGGCCAGAAGAGGGTGTCAGATTCCCTGGAGTTAGAATTACAGACATTTGTGAGCTACCTGATAGAGGTCCTGGGAACTGAATTCAGAACCATATAGAACAGAAAGTACTATTAACCTCTGAGCCATTTCTCCAGACCTGATACTATATATTCTTGACATCATTATTAATTTCCAGTTTAGAGTTTAGTGTCTTGGGGTAGAGTCAATAAAGTTTTTAGGATCAAACTCTTTACGTTTTTATTGTGTTTGTGTGATGCTGGCATTGTGTTTGTGTGATGCTGGTATCGTGTTTGTGTGACACTGGTATTGTGTTTGTGTGACGCTGGTATTGTGTTTGTGTTATGCTGGTATTGTGTTTGTGTGACGGTGGTATTGTGTTTGTGTGACACTGGTATTGTGTTTGTGTTATGCTGGTATTGTGTTTGTGTGATGCTGGTATTGTGTTTGTGTTATGCTGGTATTGTGTTTGTGTGATGCTGGTATTGTGTTTGTGTTATGCTGGTATTGTGTTTGTGTTATGCTGGTATTGTGTTTGTGTGACGGTGGTATTGTGTTTGTGTGACACTGGTATTGTGTTTGTGTTATGCTGGTATTGTGTTTGTGTGATGCTGGTATTGTGTTTGTGTGATGCTGGTATTGTGTTTGTGTTATGCTGGTATTGTGTTTGTGTTATGCTGGTATTGTGTTTGTGTGACGGTGGTATTGTGTTTGTGTGACACTGGTATTGTGTTTGTGTTATGCTGGTATTGTGTTTGTGTGATGCTGGTATTGTGTTTGTGTGATGCTGGTATTGTGTTTGTGTGACGCTGGTGAGCCCTCGGCCCTGTGTGCAGTGTGGCTATGGACAAAATGTTCACACACACCAAATGAGCCTTTTTTTTTTTTTCAGAGAGAAAACCAGTTCCCAAAGAAGCCCACCAGCCTCTCTTGATGGAGATGTTTAATTCACATACACAGATGTTTGGCTGAGACCCTCAGTTTTCAAATGGAATTTAAGTAGGCTAATTAAAATAACATGGAAATCATTTCTAGTGTGGGCCTTTATAAGCCTTTTGGTTATCAGTTAGAGTCTTGTTTCTAATAATAATAATAAAAAGGCAACAATGCATCCAGTAATTAGTCAATTAAAACCTTCAAAGTAAACCTCAAGGCCCGACAAGAGCTCCAATTTTGTAAAGTGTTCTCATGTCAAGAGGTTATTTAAAGTACAGGTTTTATAGATACTTTCCTTTTAAGTCAGACTCTCTTAGGTAATCAGATACTGAGCAGTGTTGCCTTTAATTTTATCTGGCCAAGCTTCCCCCCATCTGTTTTCCCATAATACTCTCATTTTCTCTTCCAGATGTTTGGCACCACATCTCAACTTGATGTCTGTTTCTTCTTGTTCTCCTTCACCTCACACGAACCTTGCAAGTCATAATTCTTTGGAAATAGACACAAAGAGCTTTATTTCAAATTACTATCCTTTGATTAACAGGTTCTCTCTCCATCTCTAAGGTCAGGGCCAGAAAAAAAAAAAAAAAAGTGTCTTTCTCCTTGTAGAATTCCCGGATGCACACGTTTGAAAAAGACACTAGTGATCAGGACACCAAAGAGGCGTGGCTCATGTTCACGTGTGGCAGGAGACTTGGGAACTGAGTTAGATATTAGCTTCTTACTTTTCATTCTTTCCAAAGGTTCGATTCGCCGAGAAACAGAGGTTTTCTATCAGTCTGCTCCAGCTTCAACTTTGATCAATTCCTCTGTGCAATAGGGGGTCAAACACCTGAAGGGAAAGAAGAGGATTCTTCAGAACAAAAGGCAGGAGAGGGTCATTTGTGTGTGCCCACTGAAAAGACAAATGGCCCGCCTCCTCCCGCCTCCCGCCTCGCGCACCCTTGCTGTGGCAGTGATCTCTGCTGGTTGGTGGATCAGAGACAATCCAAGCCCTAACTAATCGGCGGCGCTGTCCCAGTGAGCTGGGTGGAAATAAAGGTTTAAGGGCCTGGGAACTAAAACATGACTTTTAAGGAAAATCTGCTGGCATGGAAAAACTTTTCTGATTAAAATATAAAGCAAGTCAGGGCAGGCCTTCTCTGAAGCTACCTGCAGACATTCTGTTATATACCTGCAGACGGCATGGTCTGAGTTCAAAGCTGAGCTGGAACTCTAAAGCTTGTTGGCCGGGAAGAGAATATATATATAAAACACAAGGCTCATGAAGAACTTTAAGATCCTTTCAAGGTGCAAAGTGATCTAGGAAATAGAAACACCCATCTGCTTGTAAGCTTAGCACTCAGAAGGCTGAGACAGGAGGAATGCTGTGAGTTCAGAGGTAGCCTGGGCTACAAAATGAGAGCCTATCTCAAAAATAATACAAAAAACCACGCACAAACACAAATAAGAAAGAAAAGAGGAAGGCAGGAAGGAAGGAAGGAAGGAAGGAAGGAAGGAAGGAAGGAAGGAAGGCAGAAGGAAGAAAGGAAGGAAGGAAGGCAGAAGGAAGAAAAGCAGGAAGGAAGGCAGGAAGGCAGGAAGGAAGGAAGGAAGGCAGGCAGGCAGGAAGGCAGGAAGGAAGGAAGGCAGGCAGACAGGCAGGCAGGAAGGAAGGCAGGCAGACAGGCAGGAAGGAGGGAAGGAAGAAAGGCAGGAAGGCAAGCTCTTCTCCCTGTCACATGCATTTAAATATCTACTCTCTTTACTCTTCCTCCCTGGCTGCCAACACCTGGCAAAGCTCCGACCAGCACACACTGGACAGAGCCCGAGCCTACAGACTCTTAGGGGTCTGATCATCTCTCCTAGTAGAAGTCTTCTGAAGAGAACCTGGTGCTCATTTAGGAGACATATATCAAGACGTTTAGGGAGAAGTGTAATGGGTGGCATCACCCTGCAAGAGACAATTCGACAGCTTCTCCGCGGAGTCAGAAGTGAGTAGATAAACTAAAACAACAATGGGCCCACATGAAGACGGGAGGCACCACCACTTCCTGTAATCTTTCCTCCTGCCTTCTCTTGACCTCTAGTAAAGTCACCAACCTTCCGACGTGTCTGTAGGGAATCTTCCATGGCCCCCGGGCATGGAGTTGGACAACGTATGGGCACAGGTGAACCGAGTGAAGGAGCTTGGGTGTGTTGGGAAATGGGAGGACACAGAGGTAAGGAAGCCTGGGGGAGGGGTGCTTTAAGGACTCAAATGTGCTGTGGTCCCAGCTCTCGGGGCAGCGGGTCACAGGATGCCCGAAATGCATATGGAGCTAACTTTGAACCTGTTAGCCTGGCAGTCCCATCTTGTTCGATCTTGTCTTGAAAGACGCCAGCCATTCTGACTGCATTTCCCAGGCCTTCTTAGAGATGAGCTGAACTGGCCATCATTCTCTGAACTGAACGTTACACCAGTGGCTGCTGGGGTGTCCCTGAGAAACTTCGCACTTCTGAATTGCAGCTGTTTATCTATACACTGAGAACAATCTTCCAGGGTTAAGGATTACGTGTAATAATGTGCAAAAAGAAGGGTGACCTCTTTCTCACATCGTTGCTTGCCGTGGGTCACCCCAAACTCCTGCTCTCCCAGTGTTTGCTTATAAAACAGAAAGGCCCTGTTGGTCTGCTTGCCTTCTCCCTGCTAAGTTCCAAGTCTGTTTCCTTTAAACTCATATCATCCATTATCACAGACTCCTCAGTGTTGTGATTGTGAAGGGACTCTTGCTTTTCTTCCACTAGTTTAATAAACATCCCCAAACCATTGATTCTTCTCTTCACCGTGGTGCACACTGCACATTTCCTGGATAAAATCTCCCATGTTGTTTACCAAAAGCCCTACACATTGTTTTCTATAGACTTCTAAATTAAAAAAAAAAATTCAACTAGAACATCAAAAATAAGGTAGAAGTCTCCATCCAAAATAAATTCTCAGTCTTCAAGGACTATGTTTTAAATATCAAGTCTCAGTTCCCTGAAGATTATCAATGCCTGGGTCATAACAAGTATAATGTTTTGACATAAATCAAGTTGATAATACGAAATTGAATAGAACGTATTTTGAGCCTCGTCCTAATGAAGGAAGGAACTGGGATCATTTGGAAATGAGCTGCCAAACATTGGACAGCCTGCTAATGTAAAAAGATGGAATGTTTCTTTTCACCGTCCCTAAGTCATTGGGATGGCAGGTGTGCCTGCTTTATGTTGTTACTCCTGTTTTCGATTGAAGAGCAGACTCTGCCTGTAGCCAGTTAATCATCTGAGCTTTTTGGGAAACTTAATTGAGAGGTTACTGCTGGCTCTGCTTCCTTCTTCCCCCATATCTCCACAGAGCATCAGCAATCAGAGTGATGTACAGCTTTGCTGGCACCTCACAGGGCACATCCAGAAGCACAGATCATGGCTGTTAGACCTGGCAGATGTTCCTGGTCCCTTGCTGTAATTAAGTTCCAACTTCGCTGGATTGGAAAGATCAGGAAACCACAGTTCTAATTAAGAATATTCATGAGTTTGCACCTTGGAAAGCGGGCAGTCACATGATGTGCCAGAGTGGACACAGTCCTTTGAGAAGGGAATAAAAGTAATAATAATGTTGCAATTTTAAATAGATACCAGGCGTATACTATAGGGCATTCTGCACTGAAATGGGGATATGTAGAATTGAAAGAACTATTTGTACTCAGTCAAACCTGCCTTAATAAACTTGAAAGGGCTATGCTAGGAATCATAACCCTGGCTTCACATTACTATCTGAAAAATTTGAGAAAGAAAATCACCCAAGCCTGTGCTCTCTCTCTCCTACCCTAGGGACCAAGAGAAAGAAACAGTATCCTCATTGACACCCATAAGGAGTCACCGCTCGACAGTTGCTATGGCAACCATGAGTGTGTTCTTAGACATCCAAACTGAAAACTCAAAGCATCTTCAGCTGGACTGTGGACAGGTGCTGTGTGTGACATGCTCAGAATCAAGTCAAATAATCTGCCTCTACCCCGACTTGGCTACTAGAGGTTATCAGAGATTCCTAATGCTATCTCCAGAAGGAACAAAGGAAGGGTCTTCATTATGATATTTGCCTGGAGAGACAGCATTCACAGAGTTGAAGCCTTTTCTCCTGAATCCCTTGTAATAGCTGGAAATAGAACTCTTGAAAAGAGGCAGAACGTAGGAATGCAAGTTAAGACACTATGGATTTATTTTTGCATTAGTTATGTCCTTTTTGCTAATAATTTTCTTATCTAATAAAGGAAAGGTTCCAACAGTTTGTCTTAGCTATGGAGGGGTTTAGGATACTCCTTGGAGTCAACGGTCTCCATGCTCTAGTAAACATCCATTTGGGGGGTCTCCTACAAGACATTTCCCTTCTTCCATAAGTGATATTTGCTTTCCTCTTAGAACTCACGCTTCCCACACAGTCTTTGTTCTGACCACACCTCGTGTTTCACAGGAGAGCATCCTCCATGTTCACCATTATGCAGAGAGTGTTTGAAAGATGGACCTGAAACAAACCAACAAAAGAGTCCATGAAGCACAGCTGGGGAGTCCTATTTTTAAATTATGGTGAAGTGCAAACTTTTCATTCTTGTTGCTGTGCTTGGAGTTTCCAGGATGTAGAAATCCAGGTGCAAGGAACAAACCCTGTCGTCACAGGGGGAGAACATGGGTCAAAGCAGAGGGAACCGCTGCAGAGCAAAGATGTCCTCCCATCGATGTCTGCTCAGCTCTTCCATCCATGATGCCCGGTGTTGGCACACTGTTCTCAGCTATGGAAATCAGTAAAGTCTCTTCTAAAAATCTGTCACCGAGAGCCAGAATCTTGTCCCTTGTGTCTCAAAGGGTTCGAATGAATTCAATGGCCCCAATTTGAAAGCTTAGGACACCGATGTCTAGCATGAGGACTTGTCTAGAACTAGGTAAAGTCAGAGAGGGGCGAGAGCCTCCTCCAGAGCCTTTCAGTTCAAAAACTTTCAAGATCCATCCAAGTCTTGAATGAAAAACTCAAAGTCCTAACATCTTGCAAATCCTCATTGAGCCAACCATTCCTTTACTTTGCTGCCAGTCTTGTAGTCTTGGTAGGTTTATTTTCTTGCAGCCTTTTTGTCTGTGGGCACACTATCTTGTATCTTGTGTACCTACTAAGCAAACTAATGACAATCCACTAACCAACAGTCTATTTAAATAACTAGTTTGCCACAATCTAGATTAAATTAACAATAGACTGCTCTGTAAGTTTTTCAGTACATTAAGTTTTCAAGCCTATTTCCCAAGAGTTTTCCTGTCCTATTGGATTGTGGTATGACCACCTCAATTTCTGACCAGAGCAGAAGAAATACAGACCTTCAAGGGGAAGAATACATAACCAGAAGAGTTTGATGTTCGCAAAAATTGGGCTCTCTAGAATGGCCTTCTCAATCTGTGACTACTAAACATTTTGCTAAACCCATTGATTCAGCTTAAAAGTTTTATTCTCTGTAAATAGTACACTCCCATCGAATACATGCCTCCACCACAGGCCTTGAGCCCCAGTCTCTCAGGGACCTTGTTTTAATAAACTCAGAGTCTTGAACACTGAACCACTTTGCAAACTCCATGTATATAAAGTGGTGGTTAGAACACATATCTACTGAAAGCTGAGTGCATTGAGTCAAATATGTCTCTTTTGACTATAGGCATGGTCTGGTACCAAGTTCATTTTTTTTTTTTAAATCAGCATGTATGAGAAGAGTTTCAATATATTCAAACCATTTGAATCTTGAAAATTTTGACATGGACCATATTTGATCAAGTGGAATCCTGTGGGACTTCAGGGCCTGAAGTATCATATCTAACTGCCATATTTTCATGCTCATGTCTTCAATAATATAGAAGTGATATTGTGGACTGGCACTCAGAGGCAGTGTGAACTTGAAAATCTGCATTCTGAGATCTCAGATCTTATTCGCTATCCTTCCCATTTGTCTCACATCATCTGGGATAGAGAACGTGTGAAGTTTCAGTTGTCTATACCTTGAAGAACTGAGACCAGCTAGGGAGAAAAGAATAAGGAACATTCCTGAGTTTCATGTTACTATGTTTGCATGGGCATTTGTAAAGTTCTCTGTTATTCAGAACAGAGGAGTGAAGGATGCTTTTTCCAACTCTGAGGAGTAACATTAAATTTCTTGATAGGTAACTATTAACTCTTAGAATTCTGGAAAGTATAGAAGAAACAAGATTGATGCTGGTCTGGAGAGAAGGCTCAGAGGTTGGATGGACCTGGGCTTCATTCCCAGCACCCACATGGCAGCTCACAACCATCTATAACTCCAGTTCCATAGAAGGTGAAGCCTTCTTTTGGCCTCCTTTGGTACCAAGGACACAAGTGATACACAAACATACAAGCAGGCAAAACAACCACACAAATTAAAATAAAATCTTAAAAAAAATTGATGTCACTTTTGAAAAATTAGAAAATTTTTAAAAAGATCAAACCTCTAAACCTCTCCAGACACTTTTTTTTTTTGAAATTTCAGTTTTATTTTTTCATTAAAAAGCAGAATATTTTCAAATTTGCATACAGATATATTAGGACAGAGCTGTTAGGCCTACACATAATAACTCATTTATTCACCACACTATCCCTAATAAACTAAATATTAATATGTTCATTTTATAAATGGAGACTGGCTTTGGGGATGCTGAGCAGCTTTTGTAGATGATGGGCCAAAATAAAGTGAACTGGAAAGCCATGTTCACTGTCTCCTACTCTCTGTCTGCCTCACATGGCTTCCTGAAACGCGGTCTCGACAACGTGACAATGCCTTCTGTGAGAGCCGTCGGCTTCTGGACTACGTGCTGTGAACCTGCCAGCTCTGTTGATGCTCACCATCCTGGGAAAAGCACGCTGTTATCTGCACTCGCAGATCAGGAAACAAACCTAAGTATTACCCCTGAGGTCATAGAACTCGTGGGTGTCAGAGTGATGCTGCCAGACACCATCCAGACCTTCAGCTCACATCAATGAAGCATGGCCTCTGTGCTGGGCAGCAGGAGGCAGAGCTGGGTCTGAATGAGAAGGAAACATATTCCCCTCCAATACTTCCCGTGTTAGTAATATCTCTTCCAATAGAGGTATTTATGCATGCAAAAATGAAAGAACAGACACTATCAAAGCATTAATTTCTCTGAAATTAGGCTTTGGTTTCTGAAAGGGACCCTGAGCTACTCCAGAGCCTTTTAGAGAATTACTGAAGAGAGCTTAATCCATTTGCTTTCAGATCTAGGGAGGGGGGATATGCTTCTTCCTTGTCTCCAACATCACTGGCTTTTCTTTTTCACCCCAACCCTGCAGGCATTTCTCCAGATAAATGCTTCACTTGGCTAGCAGCTGCCCACTTGCTCTCCCCAACCATCCCTCTGTCTCTGTTTCCTTTCTCTCTCTGCTAGGCACTGTCCCTGAAGGATCAATCTCATCTGCTTCCAGATGCATGCTGCCCAGTCCTTTTATGAATCCCTGTAGCCTATTGTTATCCCAACCCAAGCATTAAAAGTTCAAGGGTCATCAATGTCCTGTAGGTACTAGCCAACCCATTTTTTTTTTTTTAAATTACCTCCACAGATCAGGCCCAGAGCCTTGCTTGGACTTCCTATGTTCTCTTTATATAATCTGGTTGGGATGCACAAATTGTCCTCCCCTGTCCTATGTGACTATAGGAAACAAAGAGCAACATACCACAAAACTGCTGTCCTTCTTGCTTCCTGAAGATATTTGGACAGTTTTGTGTCAGGTTGACATAGTTTTCTTATCTGCCAGATGGAGTATGGTTAAGAGTGCCGAATAAATCAAAGACATTGAGTATTGAGAAACATCAATGAAATTTTCTAATTATAAATCTAGAAAGAGAAAGTTTAATTTAGCATACACACATGGATAGTCTCCTATCTATCTATCTATCTATCTATCTATCTATCTATCTATCTATCTATCTATCAATCATCTATCTATTATCTATCTATCTATCTATCTATCTATCTATCTATCTATCTTTCTATCTATCTCTTTCCCGTTAGAGATAGGGTAGAAAGTATAATATGATCTTTAGGTACTTGGTACTTGACTATTTTGAATGCTACTAATGGGTACACAACTTTGGGACAATTTTCTAACACACCGAGTTTCAGTTACCCACTTATAAAATGGTAGTAGTTACAGTAAATGCTTGGTAGTGTCCTTTGGGGATTTAAAAGAATGTGTTTAAGTAAAATGTTTGGCAAAGAGGTATTGAATAAAGGCTAGTTGCTATAGGGGCTGCCATAGCAACTGCTCAAATTATTTATATCATGGTACCAATCATGTCATATCATCCTACGTATTAGACCCCGGGACTGCCCCAGATAATACCACATTAATATTCTAAAGTTAGAGAAATTCATTCTTTCCCAGTAGGAATCCAGAAAGTTGGAGCCATGAAAGATGCAGCAGGGTGGCATTCTCTTTGGGGCAATGAGGAAGATCTTGTGGCTCCTCTAGCTTGTGGTAGAATTCTTTGGCATTTCTTGGACGTGACGGCACCACTCTGTCTCTTAGCTTCATACTGCCTTCTCCTGTAGCTTGTGGGTCATGCCACTCTTTGCCTTTCAGAAGGATGCTTGGGGATGCATTTGGAGTCCATTCAGTTTTTTTCTCCGATAGGTTCCTCAATTTGGCCACACCTACAAAGATGCTTTTTCTAAATAAGGTTATAGTCACTGTTTTTGGGGTACAGGCAAAGGCATGGGCCTGTCTTTGGGGGACAATTAGCAGCCTTCCCTGCCAAATTAGAAACTACTTGAAAGGAACAACACATTTCCTTCAGCGTTGTATGTTTCATAACACTTAAAACATCTAGACCTATAAAGAAAAGAGGATGGATTCATGGGTGCTCACTAAGCTCTTAATAAGTAGATGAGTGAAAGGCAAATTATCCAAGAGGTTTCTGCTTGGACAACTGATCAGAGTATATGTGTACTTAGTCTGATTTTCAAAGTCAAAACAGGAGAGGTATCCAGCTAACATCCATTCAAAGAAAGCCTGACCATAAATATTTTATAATTTTCTAATAGTTGTATATATCAATAAATTATTAGGAGAAAATACCATTAAGATTGTATTGCATACCCAGTCATTACCTACATGGTTCAGTCCTTCCCTGAGTGGCTCCATGCTGGAGGAAACCCAGGCACAGAGGAAGGAAGCCCCGGGGTTTACCCACTCTCCTCTCAACCCTGTGAAGATCCTAGCCCACGTACACAACAGCCTTCACTAAATTCTCGTTCTTCCCTGACCTTTATTGACCCCCGACAAGCCTGCCATTCATGGTGTCCTGTGCTGCTCCTTTTCTGCTTGAGACCCACTTCAACCTCCTTGCTTTCCTTCTCCTCATCCCTGGAGGCTGTGAGGCACGTCTCCTCCATCATCAGGACAGGGGCGAAGAAGGCATTTTTGAAGGGCTTTGAACCCACTAGCCTGGACTCCAGACAGTGTTCATTCACTAGCCACGTCAGTGGACTAGCTCTCTTCTGCTGATATATACTATCTTGACATCAGATGTTTGGCAAATGGTCCACTTGGGTCCTGTCTAAATAAGATAAATACTTCTCCAACGAGTGTGAGATTAAAATGACAGAGTGTTTGTGTGTGCAAATCCGTTTTCTTCCATTAAATTGTAGAAATCACAAAACATGCACCAAAGTAAGTCTTGCGCTTTTTATTGCAAAGGAGAAAACTCAGAATAAAGGCCTGCTACTGAATGCATCGTTCCATCAAAGGAGAGCCATAGTGCATTAAATTCAATAAACTACTCAAGCTTCTGATCGAATATATTATGGGAACAGTATGGGCTACAGTTTAAAAGATTAGTCCAGGAAGAAACAATATACTAGTGTATTGGCTTTCTTGCTGGCAGTCTCAGCTCCAGGCAAAAAGACGGTGCTACCTGATAGTTGCCATAGCAACCAGGCAAGTGTTCAGCTGGAGCATTTCCAAACAGAAAAAAATAGCACACCATACACGAGTCGCCGTTTGAAGAGAAAGAAGATAGACAGTACTTGGAAAATGGCAGCCTGGGAGTCTGCCAGGACATTCTGCAGGGCAAGGCTACACAGCTTCTGATTTTTTTGTGAGTTCTCACCACACCTGTTTATGGGATTCCAAGCTTGGTGGGAAGATGAGTGTGTAGTGGGTAGTTGCTCTAGCTATGACCTTGAAACACTGCCTCTAGTGAGGTAACAGGTAACTGTTACACCTGCCTGTGACCTTGAAGTACATGTCCCTGGGGTGTGGCTGCTGGGGGGCGGGGCTTAAGACCTGGGTTGCACATACGGGCGCTCTTTCTTCTCTCCCTCGTAGGACTTGGATGCTGGGACAATCTCAGGTGAAACAACAGCATGGGACCATGCCTCACCCTTCCAGGATCCTGTGACATGAGTACTCTTTAGGGCAACAGTGTGGGAGAGCAATGCTGGACTTACAGCACTGTGGCAGGCCCACTCTGCTGAGGTTTGAGCCTGCTGTCTTCCTCAGAGTGGCATTCCCTAATGTCTTACTGAATCCACCTCTGGATTATACAGCCACTCACAGTGGATCACACATCTGCTCCTAACATGCTGCACACTGGCTGCCCCTCCTCTTCGCCCCCTCCCCTCCATGCATCAGTTCTTTGTTGGTTGGAGGCTTTCGAAGGAGGAGCGGGTATCTTTTCAATGAAGGATCTTTTCAACCTACCCTAGGAAACAGGGTTGGTGTCTTACCTCTGTGTCCCTCCATAAACAGAAAGCCCTCTTGCCCAAGCATCCCTGCACATCACACCTGACTTCACCTGCATGTTGGTTCCTTTATTTACTGTGTTTAGCTTTCTGGTTGCAGCCTATCCCCCTGGGCCAGCTCTAGCCTTTTACTTGACATCTCGCCAATGTTTAAAGACTGCACTGACATCCAATCAGATTCCACATAACATTCAAACCCATGTTCTTGGTAATGCTACTGCCAAGGGGTAAGCATCCCTTTTAGACAAGGTCAGGACCCCCTGCCTGGTACATACCCACCATCACTTGCCTGCCAGACTCCTATAACATCTGAAAGGCCTGAAATGTATCCTGTTCTTAAGGGTAGGGACAGCAGCTCATGGGCCGTACCTTTCTATAGGTTGCTTTCTATAGGTTGCTTCTTCCCAGAACCGTGTTTACATGCCTTGTGTGCACAACACAGGTTTAAAACTTTAAAATCACATCATCTGTTTGATGCTTGCTCAGGCTCAGCTTCTCTGATGCATTGTGAATTACCTTGCCTGTGTGGTTGGTGTCCTGAGAAGAAAAACATCCCAGCAAGACGGAGGTTCTGGTACTGAGTTCCACCAGAACTGGGGTCCCAGCCTAGGTGTCTTTTCTTTGCTTAAAATAAAGGGAAGACTGAACAAGCCTCTGGTTTATGTCATGACAACTGTCATGGAGCTCATCTAGGAATCCATTCTTATAATTGCCATGTGAAATTCATTCATTCATTCATTCATTCACTTGATCAGTAATTCTGTCAATGTCTACTGGATGTGCTTGACAAGCATGCATTCTGAAGAAAAATAATGATGAGGACAATAGCCCAAGCTTCCACCCTCATGTTACTTATAGTTGAGAAGACTCTTTCTTTTCTTGACACACAGAAGCCAGAAATGAAGTTCATGACCAATTCTAGAGACATCAAATTGTGAAAAACAAGCAAGTCAAAATAAAAAAGAAATAGTAGGAAATACAAATGTCTCCAAAGCATGTGTGCAAACAGATTTATGTTCCTAACAAAGAGGACATATTAGCACATCTTGTTAATACTCACACTCTGGTCTCCTCATGAGAAGGTAACATGGCGTAGTTCTCTAAGAGGGCAACTTGGTGATAAAACCATGTACATCTATTTTCTATTTGGGAATGTGAAGAGTGGTTCTTGGAAACAAGAATGGGTACAAAGATTTAAGCATAGAGATCTTGAGGGGTGAAGAATAGTGGTTCAAAAACTTGCTGTGAAAGCCACAAGAAGCATAAATGCAGGAAAGGCATGGTGGCTACCTGTCTTCTTCATATTCAGATGGTGAACACTGGGGACTGCCCCCAAGGGCGAGCTGGTTAGCTAGACTAGCTAGCATCAGCAAGCTCCAGGCTAGGTAAGAAACCTTCCTCAATAAATAGAGTAAACAGCAGTTGAGGAAGATGCCTCAAACCTCCACATGAGTGAGCTCACACATACACACTCACCTGCACACACATATGCACTCCCATGTGTACAAATTTGCATACACACATGCATGTATACCACATAACACACATTTAAAAAATAATTTTGCACAATGATTGTTAATGATAATATTAAGTATATAATCACAATGAAATAGACAGTGTGAGACACCAAGTGATCCTGGGAAAGAAGCATGCATGCCAGTTGAGGAACTAGCCCAGCCCAGACAGTTCACAGAGCTTATGCTGACCAGCTGGGAGGAAGAACGGCTTGGGAAGGCACCGACCCTTCGCTAACACTCCAAAATCAAACCAACTGCAGAATTCTGCAGGAGCTCCTGAAAGAAGGCACTGACTCTTTTAGTTAACACATTGTCTTTCTGTTATTTCTAGAAGAGAAAAAAAAACAGACAGTACAGAAGTTTCATGTTAGGAACTCGATTAGAAAATGTGGAGCAGTCGTCCCATGGAATTCTAATAAAATTCTCTCTCTCTCTCTCTCTCTCTCTCTCTCTCTCTCTCTCTCTCTCTCTCTCTCTCTCACACACACACACACACACACACACACACACACACACACACACACACACAGTCAATTGAGATCTATCCACTTGGAAAGATGGTTGGGAAGTGGTGTTTATAGTGTGGTCCCCACATAAAAGAGAAATTAGTTAATGGGCACATGTAAGTGTAAGGACATGGTCCAATAAATGGACTGTACCAGGTTAGGAAGATGGATGCCTCAGGCTACCCTTCTAATCATTTTGTTTATTTTCTATATTTTTGTACTTTTAAGATGTGTATTATTTGTATAGTAATCTTTTTTTTTTAATAACACAGTGTTACTGACTTGGTATGAGCATCCCAAGTATTCGTATGACTCTGTAGTCCCTCATGAATTAACATTGCTTCCCATGGGTATTATAAAACCCATCTTGGACTTGAGTTTGAGGCCAGCCTCATCTATTAAAGTGTTCAGATTCTGACCTGAGGGAAGTCACTTTAACTTGCCTGGCCTCGGCACTGTGAGATGGCTCGGTGAGCTGAACTCTGAGGTCCCCTGCAGCTCCAACGTGCTATGCACTCTTGTGCATTCATTTTCTCCTTTGGAGACAGCCTATAACCATTTCTAGTCTACAGGAGACAGAGTTGAATGTGAAATTATTTTGGCCTATAAAGAAGCATGGATAAACACCTGCCTAACCCGTTTTAAGAAATAATAACATGGCATCTGTAAACCACTTTGCAGAGTATTGATGAATCCCTCCCTGGAGGCTCTGAGTCTTACTCTAGTTATTGTAGTAATTTTCACGCCAGTATTTGGGGGAAGATTTGCAACTGTGCGTGTGTGGAGCTTTCTTCTGCAATGATTGTGGAATCTGTATCTGCTATTGTGTTGTAGGAGCAAACTGTCCTCGGGAATAGCTTTTGGGACACACAAAGATGACCAGAAAAAGAAAGTTGAGATGCCTCAACTTCTCTGTCACTCTAGCTGTGTCTGTGGAAAGTTGTACTTCCTGGGGGTAGCTGAAGTGAGCTGGACTTGCCCATAAGACCTGATGCAACACATCACAGGACTCACTGTTTTGAATGGCTTTTCCTCTGGGAAGCAAAAAATGAAGTGATGTGTATCAACTCCTATATCTTGCAAAATAATTCTAATATTGCAGAGCAAAGAAAGGTGTTTTCATCTCAGTATTTGCAATAGTATTCCAGGCTTGAAGTGCAACAATTTGGGAGTAATAGAGAAAAGGGAGAGCTTCCTGCTACCTACGGAGGTAGAGGAAGGAGACTGTGAACCAACCACAGTCTTTCCCATGCATGGGAAGACGAGAGTTAGAACGACGTTTTTTGGTGCTGAGCATTGCTGAGCTAAAAATTGCTCGAAACGAACTTCTGAGAAATGAAATGGAAGTGAATTCATTTTGTTATTTCTTATTTCAAATCGGAGCACTGGGAGAATTTTAAAACCTTTTTTGATTCAAGCTCATTTCAAATGTATATCATTCATATTTACATAAAAGAGACATCACTGTGATGAGAATTTTGGTCGGAAGCTGTGCTACAAATCTGAGCACTAGATCAATCTCCAGCAAAATAAAATGTGCACATCCTGGGTGGGTATCAGTACATCCTCCATAGTCCAAACAGGAAACCCAGAGATCTCAAGGGCAGGAAGACCGCCCAGTCAGTAAAGTGCTTGTCTTGTGAGCACGAGGAACTGAGTGTGAGCCTTCAGAATGTAGATGAAGAAAAATCAGAAGCCATGTTATGATACACAATTGTAATTCCAGCATGGGAGGCAGAAACAAGAGGATCTTTGGAGTCTGCCAGCCAGCCAGCCCAGTTTGTAAATTCTAGGCCATGAGAGATCCTGTTTCAAAAACAAGGCAGACTGACCACAAAGAATGATGGTTGGTGTCCTCTGGGCTCCACATCAACATATGGACACACGTATGTATACACATTCATGTGTACGTGTGGGCACACACACAGGCACACACATTGCTATGTATCCAATGAGGACCTAAAATGAGATGTTCTCTTGTTGAATGGGCCTCTTTCTAGAATCTTCCCAAGCCATCCCTTAGACACTTCACTCCAACCCTCCCCCCTCCCCCACCATGTACCAAGCATTCTCTGTTTGCCCTTTCATCCGGACACTTACTTTTAGCTCCCCACATGTTTCCTATCATCCAAGATTCTGGTTTCAAGTCCTGTTTTCCTTCCCCAAATAAGCACCGTTTTCCACACACACGGCACCCATGGCCAGCACATGGCCTGTGAAACAGCCCTGTCCTTTGAATTCCTTTTCTCTTTCTGACATAGGACTCTTAGGGATCCAGCTCAGGTCTTCAGCCTTGGTGGCCATGTGCCATCACATCTTGGAGTCATCTCACAAGTTGTCCTCTGACCTCTACATGGGCCCCACACGGTGGCTCCCACATGCCACCCCACCCAGTTTCATTCTCTTCTAGATGACAATCCCAGAACATTCCTCGAAGAGACTATTCTTTTCCTCCTGTATCGTCCTGGTGATTTTATCAAATGCCGTTGACTCCACTGTTTGGTCATTCCCAAGCTCTCCAACATTGCTCCACTGTGCTGTGTGTCCACTATTACTGGCATGCCACGCTGTATTAATGACTATAGCTTCATAATGTAATTCAATACCAAGACCCACAATATTACCAAGTTTGTCTTGCCTTCTTGGAATTATTTAGGTAGTTTTGGACCCTTATCTTGACATAGGAATGTGAGGACTGCTTTTTCCATTTCTATAAAGAATGACACTGGGATTTTGATTCTGAATATGGCTTTTCATAGTGTGTGCATTCTAACAATGTTAATTCTTTCATCTATGGGTCTGGGATATTTCCTTACTTATTTATGTATTCTCCCCCAGTTCTTTTACCCATGTTTTATGGTTTTCTGTTCTGGGATATTTCCTCACTTATTTATGTATTCTCCCCCAGTTCTTTCACCCATGTCTTATGGTTTTCAGGACAGAGACTGTTCATGCCTTCGTTTAAAACCATTCTTAATTGGTTAAGGCTACTGTGAGCTGGACTGATGCTTAATTTTTTTTTCAGTTAGGCTGTTATCTGCATTTAAACATTCTACTGAGTCTGTCTATTGATTTTGTATCCTGACACTTTACTGAATTCACTCAGTTATAAGTTATTTTGTAAGGTGTATGTTTACATGAGGTTCCTATCACCTATAAGATGCTCTCTGTAACTAGAGTTTTCCTGCCTGACCCACAGTCAGGACAAATCTGTCACCCACCAGTCCCACAGCCACTCAGACCCAACCAAGTAAACACAGACACTTATATTGCTTATAAACTGTATGGCCGTGGCAGGCTTCTTGCTAACTGTTCTTATATCTTAAATTAATCCATTTTTATAAATCTATACCTTGCCACGTGGCTTGTGGCTTACCAGCGTCTTCACATGTTGCTTGTCATGGCAGCGGCTGGCAGTGTCTCTCTGACCCAGCCTTCTACTTCCCAGAATTCTCCTCTCTCCTTGTCCTGCCTATACTTCCTGCCTGGCCACTGGCCAATCAGTGTTTCATTTATACGGAACAATATCCACAGCAGCTCTCTTTTTCTCTCTGTCTCTCTCTTTGATCTGGAACCTCTGCTCATTTTTAGCCCTACTGTTCTTGCTAATGCCTCCAGCATTCGACTGACTAGATCTGGAGAGAGTAGAAATCCCGGCCTTGCCCTGGGCTTCAGCGGGAAGCCTTTGGGTCTTTCACATAGACAGTGTTGTTAGCTGTCGGCTGGCTTCTACATAAACAGCCCTCACGGTGCCGAAGGAGCTTTCCTTCCACACCTCAACTGAGGAGAGCTTTAGTCAGGAACCCACACCAGAATTCCCTTGTGCCTTTTCCACCTCAGTTGAGATGATCTTGAGAAAGCGAATTTAGAGTTCCGCAGCCTGAAATATGGATTCTGGTTCGGCCATCGAACAATGGTGGGAATGTGAATGAGTGACTTAAACTCTGATCCCAAGCACACAGACTTTTCAAATGAAGGTGTCAATGGCAAGCTCTAATGAGACGGAATCTACAAAATTAGCTAGCAACGTTTACGGCATTTAGAGGAGGAGTCTCATTAAACTTTTGTTTCCTTCCAAAAGACAGTGCAGAATATTTTGATCAGTCGTCCTCTCCATTCTTCCACCTGGCTGCCTTGCAGAGAAGGCTCTGTGCCAGGTGACATCATTTGGGAACTCAAATTCTCACATCTTGACTAAAAGATTCCTTCCTCGGTCATAGTCCAGAGTTACTAATCTCCTAGTAATGAGCCCCGCTTTTATCCTCTGGGACTTGAGATGCTTTTTTATTTCAGAGTGCAGTGACAGTTTTTCCCGTCATTCTCAACCTGATTATATATGAATTATCTATGTTTGGTTCCCTGAGAGAGAAGTAGCCAGCTGAAGGACAAAGAGTCATCCTCAAGTCACAGAAACTGTTAGATTTACACCAAGCATGAATTCTCTGTAGTCATGCCAGATCGGTGGGTGCACCCACCAGGTGGGAGAGAGAGAGCAGGGAAGTGGTGGCCAGTGTCCTCTGGGAATGAGCTATGAGAAGAGAGGTCATTCTGAAGGTGGGAGGGGCCAGAGGGAAAGCCACTAATCCAGCCTTCCTTGGAATCCTAGGTGAAAGCTCTTGAGGACAGCTTCCCATTGAGTGAATGCAATGGCCCCAAAGCCGCACACACCTCGCGATGATCACTCACTCGGTTTCAAGTGGGAAATTGAAGTTTGACAAAGTCATTTGGACTAGTCAGAATCTCATGCAAAGCAATCGGCTCCGAGCTATTAGCACAGCAGATTTCTCGGTCCATTAAGAGTGTGATAAAGGAGGTGGCATCTCATTGTACTTCTCTCCATCGCAGGCTCCAGACACTCTCTGCCCTTTCTGGGTCTTCAGTCTGTTTCTCTGATTACTTTTTAAGTGTCTCTCAGGAAAGTTTTCCCTCAATTTGGTGCTCACTCTTCCAAGCCCGTTGCTGCTCTCCCTGTCTCCTGGATCCCCAGTTCCCGCTTTTGGATACACCACCTCTGAAGGAGCACATTGGAGAAAGACTCCCTGAGTATCCTGTTTTCTACTCTTCATTCTTGTCTTGGCTATTTAGATTCTTCCTTTATATTCTTGCGGCTCTATTTCATGTATTCACTCTTCTCTCCATGGCTGCCAAAACATGCAGCTGCTTCCTCCTCAATATTGTGAAGATCTGCCCTCTTTAACTGTCAAAGTTATAAAAAGACTCTCTCACTTCCGAATCCCAGTTAACCATGTAGGGAATGATGATGGCGTCTCTCAGCAACTACCGCTTGATCTCTTGGAATATTCCCTCATAACTGGTACAATGCTAACTTCTATGTCCTGATCAGCCTAGAGGCAGCAGAGGCATGATTGAACCGTATCCTTCTTCATATCGGAGTCACTGAGAGGTGCTTCCATGAGAAAAACATTCTACCCTTCATTTCTCATTCTTTGTGACCAATAAAATGGAAAAGCCAGCCTGTCTTGGGTAAGAAAAAAGGAAAAGGAAGAAGGAAGAGAGGGAAGAAAAGGAGGAATAGGAGGAGATCCCCTCTCTTTACCGACTCCTTCACACACTGGTTTTGTTGATGAGGATCAGGGGTTCCGTGACCATGTGTGAGCTGCATGTCCTTGGGGCCTCACTCACTTTATCTCTGTTAACAGGGCCTCTGCATGAAAAGGGGGATGATGTATCTTTCCCAGGGTCTTCTGTGCAGTTAGTAGAGGGGTATCTGCTCTGTCAATTTGAAATCACTGGGTGTGTATGGTTTAGGGGAGGGGTGTGAAGAAACTGATTTGGCCATAACTTGAAGCCATGTTGTTTAATATAGTCTCACTGGTACTAACCAGTTAATTTTTTTAGCCTTTGAGTCTGTTGATTTGGGGCTCGGAAAAGAGAGAATGATTGCCAACTCAAGGTCATGCTTTTTGTTTCTGTTTATTAAATATATGTAACTCTATATGACAATATTCATCTATATTTCCATAACTTACTCTTTCCTGTTGTGTATTCTGGATCAATCCTAGAAAATAAAAGCACAAAAAGCCATTTTATTCCCAGTATGATGTTCATGGCCCTTCTATGAGAGGGAGAGAGTGGTGGGGTGGGGAGATTCATGGAGTAAGCTTTATTCTATATATGGGGGAAAAAAAGATACAAGATAGCAAAAAAAAACGCCAGAGGTGAGACCACATTACTAAGACATGAGATAAGCCACCATCATAATCCCATCCCATTCCTGACAATGGAGACCAGCCTGTCTTCCTGGCTCTGTGTTATATGTTACTAAACACCTGGT